>NW_010391233.1:0-263 GCF_000710305.1 Buceros rhinoceros silvestris | reverse complement strand
GTGTTTGTTGTCACTGTTTTGTTTGCTTATTTTTTTTCCAAACTTCATATAAAAGTCTGAGTGATTTTTTTTTTTTTTTTTTTTTTTCCTTTTCTTTTTTTTTCTTGTTCTTTTTCTTTCCTTTTTTTTTTTTTCTTATTTTTCCTGGCGGTAGCCTGCTTCCCAGGCGTAATAAATCACTCGCTTCCCAAGCGTATATAAATCACTGACCTGTTTTCCCAGGCGTTAGTTCTCTTCGGTCCGGACCAAAAGGCAGCTTCCTC
>NW_010391232.1:100835-103027 GCF_000710305.1 Buceros rhinoceros silvestris | reverse complement strand
CCCCCCCCCCCCCACCCCGCAGTCCGTGTTCCTCCATCACGTTTGTTGGATTCAGTCGCTCCCTCTGGGCTGTGCAGGTGCACACGCTACAGAAGTTTGGTGTGATGCACATTTACCTATTCCATCGAAACACATGACTTCTTGGGAAGCTCTTAGCTTCCACTTACAAAAAAAGAGTATCACATTATGTAAATGGCAAATCAAAATTCAGCATTAGTAATTGCTGAAAAGTCTCTAAAAATCTGCATGTTTAGTGGTAGTGGCATCCCAGAACTTCACAGCTCTCACCTTCTGCTCCTGTATGGTGCCGTTCTGCAACAGAAACCCATACCAATAACTGAAACTGGTGTCAGCCAGAGCTGGAGGGAGCTCTGGACCACTCTGAAGTGGGTTCATTTCTGGCTTTGCCTTAAACATCATTTGAAGAGCTAATTCTGTTTCATTTCCCTCTGTTTTCAGCTATTTAGCATAATTAATTTGATCAGCCCAGCTAAGAAGAGTCCTGCTTTCTCTCATGCTGCAATGCTGTATTTTCTTTGACCACTATTTCTACCTTGTAGATCTAAGAGGTTCACATAGTTAGAAATAGCGACTGTTGCATTGTTAGCAGGGATCTTGCCAGAATAATTACTTCAACAAGTGCAAAAAACGTGCATTTATTTCTAAACCAGCAGAATTTCAGGTCACTTGCAATATACACTTCCAGTTAAAAATCTGTTCAGGCAACTAAATTGATACAACTTTGGGAAAACATGGGAAATATGACAAACTGTAGTGCTCCACAGTGAGAATACACCTCCTTTTAGGGAAAGGTGATGTACATGTACAGTATCAGCAGTTCTGCAGTTAACTATTAAGGAGAAACTCAGCTCTGATTAAGTCCAAATTTGAAGCTAGCTTAATCTTAAAAGTTTCAAGATCATGAAAGGTCCAATAGACATGCAAGACTCATGCATTTGTACCCTGAGATTCAACCACACTTTTTAAACAATATAAAAAAATTAATGACAATAGCTATTTCTGTTAGCATGCCTCAAATTATCAGTGGTCTTAAGCACATTCCCACCTTCAGGAAAGTAAGACAACAATTACATCAACATATGCTCAAAATCTGTTCCCCCCAAAACCACTACTGCTGACTTCTGGTGTGCGCCCTCTCTGTTCTGGGTTACCTGTACTCACAGCACACAGCATGAGGAGGTGTTCCTCAGGGGCCAGGTACTATTCCGGCCCATTTTCCTCCATTCATTTATCATCATTACTCTTTTTAAACCTTTGTTGATTCTCTAGGGTCTTTGGGGTAGGGGATTTACCAGGGCTGCTCTTATTCCTGGCCTATATTATTATTTTTCATACAGAACATTCAAAGCAGTTTGGGGGGCTATAAATTTATAAGCAACAAGGCAGATGATGGTCTGATAGGTCACAGTGTAATATTACTAGCACAATGTCACGCTCTCAGCTGATATACACAGACATCCCAGATGCAGCCATGGTGGCTTGGGCACCCCAATTTCACACTAACTCAAATATCCTATTTTCCTTTTTCTTTTAAATAGACACGCTATAGTAGTAATTGGGTTTTTGTTCAAAGCAGTCATTCTGTAAGACATGATACTCAAGGTAATACTTTTTATTTTACGGGCTCTTGTTTTGTTTTGTCTACAGTTATCAGTGCCTGCTGTCGGTTCTCTAGAGAGCTTTTTTTCTGAAGCAGGTGCATTTTCAGCTCATGTAATGGATTTACAGATATTTGCCCATAAATAGATAGTGTTAAACGCTGCTGTAAAAATGAGATAAATGTTTATTACTCAAAAGGTTAATAAAAAATCCACCTGGGACCCTCTAAAAAAGAATTAATTCCTTTAAGCCTGTATTGAACCAGTGACAGTTGTGCAAGATTCAGAAGCAAATTGCATCCCTAAAACATCCTAAAAGCAGAAAAAAAATTCCCGGACTGCACACCACACTAAATGGAGTAAGAGGCATTTGTGAGATAGGTACCATTTATTATCTCATTTAAGCACTTAGTAGCAGCATCTGTTTACAAATAACCACTTTCAACATAGATAAGTCCCATGTTTGGTTTGTGTTCCTTCCTGACTTTATTATCGAGCAGTATGATTTTATCAAAGCAATGCAGACCATCGCAGCTGAAAAAGAGTAAGTTCTACAATAGTCAAACAATCCAA
>NW_010391232.1:93981-100722 GCF_000710305.1 Buceros rhinoceros silvestris | reverse complement strand
CAGCAGGAAGAAGAAAGAGCACTTGCCAGGCACAAGACACTTCATGCATATACAGTATTTTTACTGAATTCCATAGATTCTCACACCTAGCTTTTATGGATTAAATGCATTTGACATCTTACTCCCCTGACATCTTGCTGTTGAATACAGAAATGACACACAGTAGTCTGGATGGAAAAAAGAACTTATTTCATAGGAGTGCAGATGATATCACAACCATCAGACCCGACACTTACCCATAACTAAGTGGACCCAGTACGATCTGGTTACACAACATACAGTCCTTTAACACAAACCCTTCCATCTAGTCACCTTTCCCAGCTTCCCTCAGGAGCACACAGAACTTGGCTTCTCCCAAATAAATTCCCTCGTGGCCTCCCAATGGTTCCTTATTTCCACTCATTCCTTACTCCTGCTAGTTTCAAGTCTACTTTTTTCCAAGCAATAGAGTGGATAGCCAGAGCCAGCTTTTCTTGCTGGATGTGATTAGTGGAGCTGAGAGTCATTTGGCCCTTTAAGTCTTAAAACAACCTGGTTTTCATCTCCCCCTTCTGGCTGGCTGCTAAAGTGATACAATAAATCTAAATTTGTTTCTCCAAAGGAACCCAGGGATGGTGGACATAGGATAGCTAAGACAGGTAGGTGATTTCTACACCATTTGGCAGGCAATACCCCAGACTCTCTACTCTCATTCTCCTCATTTTTCCAAAGGGCTGATGGATTCTGTCTCGATGGGGACTGTCTTCAAGGAAGGATGAAAAGCATATCATAATCTGTCTAAATGACTACTTGGAGCATACACTGGAGATGAACCCAAGTCAGAAGATGCTGACTGAGATCTGAACTTTCCTACAGCTGCAAATATGTTTTTGGAAATAGATAATTACTTGTCTGAATAACTGAAAAAAATTCTGAACTGTCCCTCAGCAACAGATATTTAAGCCACAGATTTCAGCTCCTGAAGTGTTCGAGCTCTGGATGGAAGGACAGGGCTGGTGTGCATCTTCAATGCACTTTAGTGAAAAAGGAATCGCCTAATATCGAAACATGAATTTCAGCACTCTGAAACAGCGTGCATGGTGCAAACTAGAAGTTGTAAAAGACCTTTTAGCAGTTAAACATAAAATAGTTCTTTCTCTGACTCCTACAGTGAATGTTACGGGAGCAGTTTACACAGTTGTATTTGCTTTTTAGAAGGTTGGCACAGGGCATAGGGATTGCAGGCTCCAAATTCATAGTAAGTGATACAGTCTTTGGCACAGCTTTTGGCACTTCCATTTCCTAGCGTGTATAAATGGAGATAGCAATAACTCCTGCTAAAGACATAAAGAAAACTAACTCTCTGAGGTAGTTAGGGTCTCACAATTAGAACATTTGAGGAAAATGTTGAAGGAAATTTCAGCCAGTTGCTATTGCACCATATTTCAGGTCACTATATTCAAACCCTGTTTTCATACTCATTTTCTCTGAAAGTCATGTACATACTTTATACTGTCTTTCCTCTTCCATTTATCACCACCGATACCTTTGCCAACACTACCGAGTTTTTAGGAAACCTACCCCTTTATCCTCCTAACCTAAAACAAAAGTTTTTTTTCTCTTTTACTGGATGCAAAATGCTTTAAGCTTTAACTGTTCCTTTAGGCACATCTTTATTAGCGTGGGAGGGAATTTTGAAACTCCAATTTCTTTCATACCACAGTAATGTTTGCTAGAAATATATCCCGAAGTTAATGAAGTATCACAGCACATCAGAACTTTATGCCAGATGCTTCAAGCTCTCCTAAACTTTGTGATATTTTAAGCTAGCTCATATCATCAATTAACCCTGCCTTTGTGTATCCCCAGGTTTGGAGTCCTGGGCTGACGAAATAGCCTAACTCCATCCGGAGACTGACAAGTTATTAATTAGGACAGCAGGCCTGTCACAACCTCTAAGCCTCACCAGCACTTCCACTAGATCCTTGGAGAGATGTATTGTCACCTACTATTGGGATTAAGCTTCTCACTTCCAAAATACAAGCATCAGTCATGGCAGTAGATTGAAAATTACTCTGTTAGTATTTTTGTAGCCCATTGGCCTGCTTCTCTTCCTTTTTTAGTTTATGGGTGAAGTCTTGGACCATTGAAAACAGTGGGAGTTTTGCCACTGACTTCACTGGGGCCAGAATTTCACTCTGCATATTCTACAGGGAATCCTGAGAGAAAGAATCTAATTAACAGAATAGATTATTAAGTGCAGTGGAACAAAAAGGGCCTTAAAATATCCTCAGTTGTCTCAGTAATGGAGACAGTCACTTGGATAACTTAGGGCAGGATGTAATCTTGCCACACTGGCTGAGAAAGCAGCAACCAGTGCTGCAAACTCTGATGAGCTAATAGTGAATCCTTGTTGTAGAATGCTCAAAGCACTTGGGAAAAGAACCTCCAGTTAACAATGCTGTTGGACTCCAAAGAAAAGAGAAGCTTTAACAAAAGACAACTGAACGGTGACATTCTTGGGACTCTCTGTAAGTTGAACTCTTGCTTTGTCACAAAGGCATTGGGAGAGCACACAGGATTTGGGCTCAAGAAGAGCTGTATGTTTTCATATGACTGTTTGCATCATATCACTTAGTATTCTCTAATGAGACCATTAGTATACAACCATGGTGATCATACACAGCATGAACCAGCCTATGTGGGATGGCTGCAGATTCTAAGAGAGTTTTCAGTTGCATTGTTTTTACCTTCCACTTGTTCAGAGAGTCAGTGGAATATATATAGTACATATAGCATCAGGACAAAAGGAATGAGAAAAGAGAATTTTACAGGAAGACACACATGCTAGAGTTTTGACGAGAGTATTGTATCCTGTTAGAAACATCCACATTCACTGTCAGGTACCCTGAAAAGCAGCCACAGTGCTAAAACATAGGTGCTTTCCTCTGCTTGTTTGAGGACAGCTGCTTTGGTTGGATTAGATTCACAAGAAAAGCTCTAGCCAACACCATGTAGGTCACCATGTGGGGTTCTAGCACTTACCACACTGCAAAAGTGTTATTTAAGACCAAATTTTGTGGAGGAGCCAAGGGCCCTCTGGAGCATCTGGGTGTGCTGGTTTCTAGTTTATTGCTTGGAGGAAAATACATGGTTTCACAGAAAACAGAAAGGGATTAATGGATGGATTTTTGTATAATGCAGAGCAATGCCCAGATTCTATGTATTTATCTAAGCCATCAATGTATAACTTTATAGTCGCTGTTTTCAAAACATCCATAGGCCTGTAGACATCATGTAGCATTACCACAAGTACAGTATGTAGAAAAGCAACACCACTGAGAATGCGTATCCAGTTACACTGCAGCCTTTATAATACCGGTTTCCACAGTAAAGTTATAGTCAGTCATAATAATTAGAAAAGTCCTATCTTTTCCTTCTTACCCTTTTCTAGTCAGCCTTTTATGAAACACCTCTGAGCTAATACTATTTAACTACCAGTTTTGAACATGAAAAGACTTGGTTATCTTAGATTAAGTTTCCAGCAAGCAAGAGTCAACTCTGCAGATTTATGCATGACCGCTGTAACACACACAGGCTATCACACCCATTAGCTAAGGTTTCTAGGACTGCTCAAGTACAGAGACTACATAAAAGCACCTTCCCATTCTTGGAAGAGTTCAAGTCTAGGTCATTTTGGCAACAGACATGAAGGAAAAGCTGTGCTGTTGAAATAGAAGTCCAGCTTCAGTCAGCCTGGATCCATGAGAAGGGCAAGACTCTCCTCCAAACTTTAATTATCGCTTCACACACCGTGAGGCATGTTAGAGGCTGACTCACACCAACGCATCATATCAAGCCATCATATCCCAACTTGGGATACATAGAGCTCTGACTAAATCTAATAAAACACACAAGTGACTGAGTGATGACTAACAACCAGCAGTATCACATCCACAGAAAGCTGCAGAGGCACTCAGAAGAGGGTCTTTCCCAAAAGGCACACAAGAAACCTCCACCACAATTTTCTTTCAAATTTCTCAACAAAGCTTACTTTAAAAGCATAAACAACAATAACGCTTGCCTATCTACCACACCCACAGACCTTTCTCTGCTGAGAAGACGGCACGGAGTTCTCCTCTGCCCCACACCACCAGAAGGAAAAGCTGTTCTGAGGTGAGGCGATCAGGAACACCCAGGTGCACCCGTGTGCCTTAACAAGGTGCACCTGGGGACCGTAGGGTTCACCAGGGCCTGCCTTCGCCTGCGGCATCTTTGACCTTAATAAGGATGTGCACAAAAGACTGAGCTCAAACAACAGCTTTTGGGTTAAGAAACTCATCAAATGCAGAGACTTAGGGTGTCCCCATAAGCATGAAATGGCAAAATGCCTTTTTTTTTTTTTAACAGAGTCATCCTCCAGGATGGATTTCTATCCTGCAGTGTTCACAAGGCCTGTGTTTTCACAGCATTTGAAGCAAACAAAATGCTCTTGATGAGATACCAGCTCTTTCTGTGTGTGGAATATGGCATTCAATTTATAGAGCACAGGAAGGAGCGGCTTACTTGCCTTGAGGGGAACTGAGAAGTGACAGTAGGCACTTAACAGCAAGTTCCCATTACAGCATTTAAATATAATTGCATACTCTGTTAATCTATGTCAGGGTGGCATCATTTTAATATGATGGTCACAGATTCTTTCTGATATTAAGAGTGATGTGAGTGAAGCTGAGCCTACTGAAAAAGTTCAGTTCCAGGTCTTAATATACTCTCTAATTCTGTCCGTCAATTATGCTACAGCAGAGTTCAAATAAAGGTCTGGGGATCTAGAGGATGTAGCTACCTTTATTAAAGTACTTCTATTGTAAATACATGTATGGGTCAGGAGACAGTTATCATTTGCTCTTGTTATTTTTTATGAGCCCACTACTATTAGAATAGACTCCTGTGTATAATGATTTAGATGTGTCACGGAATCTTATTTCAAACGGAAACTCTAAAGTGAAATAACATAAATTGCAGCTTGACCTCTGCAAAAATATTCATTTATGCACTCCCATTTGTGCATCATATAGAGTATTACAGGAGACAATTATAATCCAAGTGTCCAAAAGCACTTTGTATATCCTTTGCAGACTCCAAACTCCTAGTTATGTAATGGACACATAGGTGTACACAGAATGGAGATTCACGTCTAGTAGTCAAACTTCAAAACTTCACACTTCTCTTATACTGTTACTGACTCTCATGGTAATGGCAAAAACCGTGTGGCAGACTGTCTCTTCTGGTGCACAGACCCCTTGAAGGTGTTCCTGCCTCCCTGCTCCACCACATCTAGACCCACGTCGGGGTTTACTGACTCCACTGCTGTGCTAATGAAAACAAGAGTATGGCTGCACTTCAAACATGAGCAGAACTTACCTGAGGTAACAAATATTCCCCTTTGGGAGGGTTGTTTCAGCCCAAGTCAGCTCACTGATCTGGTTTAGAAAGCAGCCCATACAGTTGCACTGGCACAAATATTACGGTAATGCATTGCAGGTTGCGGGCTGGAACAAACGACCGTGGCAGAGAAGGGAGAGAAATTGTATCCCGGAACTGTGGAAAGAGCTTCCCAAATTGCTGTCTCTTACTGGAGAGCATCTGACATGTCTTTATACAGGCACAAGCTTCTGACTGTGTTTTGTGAGCAGTGTATATAAACAGAATTTACTACAGAAAGGCAGCCGCCTTCTTGGAGGATTCTGTTTGTTGAAGTGTTCACCATGACCAGCCAACAGAATCAAGCAGGAAGAAAGCCCCATACAATGGAAAGCAGAGGTGGAATGACGAGACAGTAATTACTGAAACTTTCTTATTTTTGTGCTGATTGTCACTAAACCTTTAGACAAGTTTATATCTCACATTAAAACACCACCACCAGAACTATCCCCTAGCACCACCCTGGCACTTGGGTGGCTGTAATCATGCAGGAAGAATGCTACTTATGGAGTCACCAGATTTTCCTTGGTGGTTTCCCATCCAACACTACAGGGCTTGGCTGTGTTTAACTCTCAAGATCAGGCAGGATCTCAGCCAAAGTTGCATGGCCACACATTTTTTTAACCCTCTGACAGCTGCCATATTAAAAACACAAGGTGCAAATGCCCAGCTACATAATTCTTTACAGTTAAGATGCTCTCTTCTAGCATCTTGTTGTCCCATTTAGTCACTGAGGAATTGTTTCTGGCCAGTTACCTTTATGTATCTGTCACCTGATTTTCTCTGTAGTCATTTATGGGAGCAGAATGATTTTAAAGTAGATTTTCTTTCATGCAAAGAATAAAAAAAAATTCAAAATATGGGGTTTGTAAAACAACCCTTGCTGAAGCGATGGCTGGCCTGGGGGCTTAGGAGAAAAGACCAAGCAAAAAGAGATGCACATTTTAGAAATCAGTGAAGCAAGCAAATGATTGTCCTACGAGCTCTTGGACAACACTGCACAGAGCGACCATATGCTTCCTGCTCCCCTAACTGCCAGCTGTCTCCACCTTTCTCCTTCCAAATGGCAGAGAGGACAGCCGAATGGCCAAAAGTGATGTTTTGTCCTGCAGTTATAGGCAGTGAAGAGGCTTGGAGTCAGTTTGATGAGAACATAAGCTACATATAAGTAGAGCAAGGACAAAAGAGGGTCATACCATTCTGCTGCCATCACACAAGGGTAACTCAGGAAAAATAATGGTATAGAGGCAGTTCTGCTGAACCGGGGTGAGATCAAAAGCA
>NW_010391232.1:92808-93912 GCF_000710305.1 Buceros rhinoceros silvestris | reverse complement strand
AAACCATGCCAAGATTCTGAGTAGTATTTTACATTTGTTTTTCCTTTCCCTTGCAGAAGAAGTAAATGTTAAACACAGAGCCAGGCAATGGAAAATCAGATCCACTGTCCTTTGAATCTGTGTCATGATCTGGTTGCAGATAAGCCTAAAATGAATGAATCATCCACAAATATGATGGCTGGGGAATCTCTATTACCATCACCATACCATAACTTCCTTTCTCAGAATGACCTGGTTAGCTTTCCTGTCTCTCTTCTCCCTTCCACCATTTCTGGCCATCTCAATGGAGTACCATCATGATAATAAGTCTTATTAGTCTGAGCTCCATTCTGCACTGTGCCTCATCTCTAAATCTTGGTTCTTCTCAGTAGTGAGGTGCACCCCAGTGAGTGGCATCCATCACACAGAAATGGTGTGTCTTCACTACCTTCTGGACTTGGAACTTGTAGTACCACAGACCTACTGATACTCAAGGAATGAGTGTGCTTGTGTGTGTGTTTCTAATCTTGATGAGGATGTTAGATTAAAGCCCTTAGGCTTAGAGAATTAGTGATTGCTCCCTGATGCTGCCATGTTGTTGAGAATAGTATAGAACCCCCTAAGAAACCTAGCGTAAGATATCAGCATGGTTAACATCGTAATGGTTTTTTTTTTCTCAATGCATTGTTACGGTGGTGTATCTTGAGATTTTTTATGATACCAGCTGGAATCTTAAAGCTTCTTTCTCATGAAACATTAAATCGGATAGGTTATGACTGCCTGATTTCAGTTGCTCTCTAAGGTATTCATCTCATTGGAGATTTTATGAATTAAAGCTTTTAATAATGAAACACGTAACAGGCAGGTGTGAGGCAGAATGTAGGAATACATCCTTATCTTAGTTATAAACTGAAAGCTTGGGAGAAATGCTAATAAACTGTTAAAAGCCTTGAACTTAGTGTTTGGATGTGAACTTAAAGGTCATAAACCCTCAAAAACTCTTATGAATTTGGGCCATGACATCTGGAGACACTGAACATGCCACAGGCCATAGGAAAGGAGAAAGACAGTGCAGTTACTTTAAAAGTCTTCATCACCCCAGTATCTTCCTGAAGTTTTCATGAC
>NW_010391232.1:73432-92733 GCF_000710305.1 Buceros rhinoceros silvestris | reverse complement strand
CCTCAGAACGAAGAGCGTCGAAATTCCCATCCTACAGCCAGACCATCTACCCTTCATACCGAAGCAAGACCTGCAGAACCAGGCTCCTTAGGGGGCAGGTTTTAGGTGAGGCATATAATCTGTCTTCATTGTGACCTTTAATACTTCTGGAATTTCAAACAGGTCTTAAAGACGGCAGCTCTAGCTGGATGCCATAAACTTCAAGGGGCTGTTCAGCAGTACTAGATCGTGATGGCATCAGGTGAATTTCTTCAGCTTGGGAAGACAACCAGGAGGGTAAGTTTGGGTTGATGAGGAATTTTCTCCACCCTAGAGTTTCTTTGCATTGCCAAGTGGAACTGACTTTGTGCTTGGTGGATTTGCTCTTGTATCATCCAGCTCTGCACTTCCAAGAGTTGCACTTGGTACAGAATGGCACAAACGGCAAATCAAGCTCGAGTAACTAAATGAGACGGTAGTCCCTGTGTGTGGACTGAACACGGATACATGCATGCTCATCAGCTAAAACACCCCCCTGCTCCCATCCATATGTTGTTGCTTTTCCCTAATGATGCTTTCACTTTGCCAGTGTCTCCTTCCGAACAGGAGATGCACAACAGCTGGTGAAACAGCACAAAGTCAGGGGAGAGCAGCTATTAGAGGAGTTAACTGGTGAAGCCTGGACACCACTAGGAGACATTTTCCATGTCACTGTGCATTCAGCATGGAATCTGTGTCATCACATGGTGCAGCAGTCTTGGCAAATCTGTTCCAAAGCTGAGTCTACTGGCACTTTGCAGCTACCATCATCCCTGCTGTCGTTTCTCTTTGGCTGCCGTACTGCAAATGGTGTGCGCTTGTCACCTCTGCTGCCACACAGGCATACAGAGCTCAGTCCAGTTCCAGCTTACCTACATAGACTGTCACTGGGCTGAATGGAATTATCCTGGACTCGTTTTGGCATTTGACCATAACAGGCACCCTGTAAAAACAGGAATATAATTATTTTCTGCTTTTACCCAGGAACAGAGGGAATAGGGGAGGAATTCCTGATTCTCTTCGGACATAATTGCATTCAAGTCAGCTCAGTTCTGATGTTATTTTTTCAGTAAAGATCATTCAGCAGATAAAGATTCTCTGAACTTCAGGCATTAAATCTGAATTCCTTAAAGGGACGGCAGACCTTACTGAGAGCTGTAGTTTCTCTTGTGTGTAAAACAGTATAGGAACAGGTAATAAACTGGTATTAAGGTAATTTTGTACCTGTCAGAGGCAGTTTCTGCTACATAACACTGTATTCACTGTGAGTATGCGGTTATAAAAATGGAAAGGCATGAGGACACAGCAGCTCCTGACTCATTCGTCAAATGTTGGGAGCACATCATACTCCCTACTGTACTAGAAAAACTTGTTTTTCCTGCTGTGCTTGCCCTGCTCTGCATTTCCCCCCTTTCATGTGTCCAATTAAACTGTTCATTGTTTTGCGAATTTTGAAGAATCCTTCAAGGCAGTCACTCCGCTCCAATGCAAATGTTGTACGGAAAGTAGGATGTTACTTATCATTCTATTCTGCTGCTCTCATTTACCATGGAGAGGACATGCTTGCTGTTCCTCTGACCCCTCTGGATTGCAGGCAGTGAATGCTAAAGGGATTTGTTCTACATCCACCCTATGGAGGTCCTTCTCAGTGTGACTAATTTCCTGTGCTAACACCTACTTAAATACACTTTAAGGATCTTGGCTTTTTTTTCCCGCCTGAATCTGCACACAGCCAAAGCTTTGGGCAAGTCCCAAGGAGGATGAATTCGCACTTTAGAAAGAAGCTGGCTTGAGTGTTCTGGGGGCTCACAGTAAGGAGCCGCTCCATACAGCCAGCACATTGACACAAGTCTACGAGTTTTTTTGAAAAACAAGATGGAAGAGTTGGATACATTATCCACAGGCCACGTTATCATGCAAGGACATAAAAACCAGAAGAGCAACAACCATGCACTGAGGTATCTTCAGAAAAGTAGAAGTGCTGGGTTGCCATATCTGTTCTTCCTTCTACCAGCTCCTAAATAAAGGGAAACCATAATTTCTGTATAGTCTCTACTTCTTTAGGAAATTCCCTGTCTCTCAAAGGTTTCATAAGTTCTTTCATTGATCTGCTATTATGCATCTGCCACATGATTTATTTAAAAAGAAAAAGGTTCAATCTTTTGATACAGAAAATGAAATACTGTTTTTAAATGTTCTTATTATTTGCACAATTGTTGTTTCAGGGTCCAGATTTCTCTCCCCTGTCCTGTACAATTGAAAAAAATTTTGAGTTGATTTTTGCCGGCTTTGACACACTTTCACACCTCTTGTCTACATATTTTACTCCCCTCCTACTCCTGGGTACTCTACTGCAAGAAGGAACCTGTGGCATTAGGGAGAATGCAATTTTTCAGAACCCTTGCCCACAGCAGAGGGACCAAAGGGACAAAGACTGTTTGCTCTTGTTTGGTGTCCCAGATACACCAGATACATAAACATGTAGACTTGCGTAAGCCTCGCGGAACATTCATACAGACAAAAACGGTGCTGGTGTGGGCTAACAAATTCCCCTGAAGCATTTCTTCTCAAGCAATCAGAATACTTCCCTGACACCAATACCAAGTGATTTTCATCTAGTGTGTTTGGACTAACCTCATCAACTTGATAGGACTCTATGTTTTAAATGGTACAGGAGGACAACTAGAACAGTGCAGTACGACTTGGAGCGATTTTTACTCTAAACTTTACCAGACATTGTCTGGTTTAGTTTATCTTTATGGCTGGTTCCTTAGCTTCTGGCAAGGCAAGTATTTAAAAAATGAACATATGTTGCATAAAATGACAATGCATGTAAATGAATTATTTTGCTATGACATACATTTCTAGCACAGCCCTCTTTCTGCAGAGCAATCTCTATCAATAGCAATTCTGATCATGTTCTGTGAAGTCTGTGTGGCTACATCTGTTAAAATGCAGCTGCGTTTCACAAGTCATTCATTACCTGTAAGTGCAGGTAAGCAACCTGTATGAAGCAAAGATGAGCTCTCACGTAATTGATCTAATGAGGATGGGGAATATGGTAGTAATTAGAACTTTGGGAGTAGCTGTTAAGGTTCATGAGCTCTTTCTACGGATTGTTGAATGTCTGATTATTGGATTCGAGTTACTTACATGCAGTGCAGGTGCTATTTAGTCATCTGCCTTGTAGAGGAGTTGTAGCTAATTTTTTTTTTTTTTTAAGTAACATCAAGGAAATACAAAGCACTCTGCTTGAAAGAGTGCTAATAATAATAACACTTTTTGCTTACCACTCCCCAAATAAACTTCCTGACTGGATTTTTGTTCTTAAAAACTGTAACTGAATGAGAGAAAACAGAATCAGAACTGCCTGAAATGTCAAATCTTGGGAGCACAGCTTGGAGAGCAGACAGATGGACCTAGCAAAAAGCAACTGCATATAAAAGTGCTATAATCCGTTGGAGCAGCATGTTAGTCGAGAACAATCAGATTCAAAATTGTTCCTCTGAAATTTTCTCGCTGGCAACCAAACATTGTGACTTTTGTCATCGTGCTACAAGGATGAATCAGATGGGTGACAAGAGCCAGGGACTGGAGAGAAAGCAGCAGATGTGAAGACAGAAAAGTGAAGCCAGCACAAAATGCCGCTATCGTTTACAAGGGGAGGTAGTGATTATGGCATTAATCAACATTCCATAATCAATGGCAAAAACTCTGAGGAGTGCCAATATCTCTTCATCTTTATTTATGCCTATGCCAATCCTTCTTTATAATGTTGTCCCTGGGAGTAGTTTCTAGGTTATAAAGATGGTTGCCATGAAAAGAGATAATTGTAGTTCATGACCTGGAGGCCAAGGTAGTGCATAATACACTATTGTGCTCTGGAACCTACAGAGAGCTCTATAATGAGGGTGGAATGTAACTAAATATGGCATTCCAGCGTAAAGTCAACAATGCATTTTAAACAGAAAATTCTAGCTGTGCTATTAGAAATAGGCTTCTGCCAGGATGTAATTGCACAGAAAACCAAATTTTATCACAAAAGTGATAGCATTCGTGACATCAACAGCCAAAAAAGCTTTACCCCAGGAGCTTATGGACCTGTGAACAATGGAAAGTTGTGTTGGAGTGCTGGTAGCCCGGGACTGAATCCTCCCTTTGAGTGCATAATGCTTAATTCTTTCCTTGTCTCTTGAGCAATATTTTCTGCCTTACTGATGCCATAATTAGATCCAGTATCTGCCATTTTTGAGCCCGAGAAGTGTTTCCCTGTATAACACTAAAATGTCCTAGTTATAGGCCTTAAAATTATCTAAGAGAGAGTCTGGCTTAGCAACCTTTGAGCCTCCTGTTTCCAGAAGGCTTCAGCTCAGCACAGCGGTTAAGGAGGCCTCAGAGATGCTTTGCTGGTTCTGGCAAGGGCCATACTAAAACCCTAAACCATTTCCGACTTCTCCTCTTTACTGGTGGCAATTTCATTTTCTATTTTCAGTATACTTCTAGAAGAACACCAGAGCTCCTTTTTTATACTCAGTCATATAGATAATAAGTTGCATCACACTAAGTTGGCAGCCGACATGCTTTTTTGAAAGACTGGAGTGTTAAAAGTTTATGGGAAGTTTGACTTAAAACTATATTCTACACCATGTTCCCCCGGGGAAAAGACAAGGCTCCTTTAAAGCTTGGAAATGATGCTCCATTTGCATTGCACAGTATCTGAACATACTGGATTAAGTTGCTTTATGTGATGTTATGTGACTGAACGTAACCAAGTACAACCATATGGTCCATAAAGTAACTTGTGAAATAGACTTGCCTTATCCTGGGAATAGATGTTGCTCATTTATGATCCCCAAAATATTCTATGTCTGAATTGTTTGCAAGTAGTACAAAGGAGCGGGGCTATATTTGGAGGCCAGTGCAGCAATCAGACAGAATTCTGACACCAACTCAGCTATAAAATGTACTTGTAGGTCAAAGATACAGAACAATCTGTCTCGTGCTGACTGCTGTCTTTAGTGTTTCCCAGTGCAGATCTGTTCAGTATATAAGAATGCTGAATTACTGTTTCTGGTCATGTGAAACTGAACACTATAAAGACTATCACATTATTCTGGTTAGTTCTCCAAGGAAAAGAATAATCTCAGAATCCAGTTCTATGTATCTATTTTAAGGATAAAATAATCTGTTTGAAGGGATCCCAATTAATTTATAGCCTTAGTCCCTGTCTACTGCCTTTTCCATTCTTCTGGTGCGTAGTTTAATCACCTACAACAACAGTGACACTTCTCAAATATTTCATATGCCCACTGCTTCTGCTTTGCTTCTCGTAACAATGATTTGTAAATCTTAGAAGCTTTCCTGACAAATCTATTAGCATTACCATGTTTATCATTTATAGTAGCATTGGATGTTTTGAAGTCACTGGATATTCCTAAAATGGATCATAATCACAAAGTTAAGGCTCAGATTATAGTTACTTTGATACCCTGGATTAAACTGAATTCAGATCCTGGGACTAAACTATGACAAAAAGATTCAGAAGGTTAAAACAGGGTCTTCCCTAGGGTAAAGGCTTGGATCTAGTATTTTTGCTTGAACCTTTTGCTAATATCTAAATTCTTCTGCTTTGAAGAATGGCTGGGCATGGCTGAGTGCTAACAATGCTCCTGTGAGAACAGATTTGGAGCACACTGAGCAGTTGATAATCAGCTGAGTCTGGGTTTTTTTGTTCTTCATTGTCAATAATACCCGTGAAATTCATATTTTAAAATAAATGAAAGGACAGAGAAGAAAGAATAAATAATTTAATCAGTGGATTAATCTAATAATCTTTTGGTAATACTGGCAATAACCATTGTTGTTTTAAAGCCTGATGAACAGTGCTTTTTGAGTAAAGCTGCATGGAAAAAATGAATGTTCTGTTTCTGAAATATCTTATTGAAAACAGCTTTACTATCAGATACATCCTTTCCCAGTTGCATTTGAGTCAAGTAATACTAGCTAGAACCCAATGGCTCAGTGAGTAAATCCAAGGAAGGTGTTTCTGATGAATGTCCAGAGGCAGTTCTAAATACTACACGTTGTAACCCTGTAATTAAAAAGTGTAGTCTAAATTCAAATGTTGCATCAGCTACCTGATAACTCTGTCAGATCAGTACTTCTTTATTACCTATTAGATTTTTGAGAGGCATCCATAAAGCTCCAAACCCCTACTAAGACCATAAATCTGGAGATGAAGGACTCTATTTCAGTATGGAGATTTATGCCTTTAACAAAAAAGGAGAATATTCGATATTAATAATAAAGATCTTCGCAAATTTCCTAGGGAGTTACTTGACTATATAATCTTGAAGAAGTTACTCTATTCATAACCAGTTTCATGTGCTTTTTAAAGGCTGAACATTCATCTTTTCCATTTTGTTAAATAAGAGAGATTTTGGAAGTCATGTAACGTATCGCTGTGTGGATGCATGCTCGCATGTGGATGTGCATGTATGTGTAGGAAAGTTTCTCTCTACCTTGCACTCAGTGAAGTGCTCCATGATCCACAACTCCATTTTCTCAATTATTTCTCCTGTCAGAAAGTGTTCACCAGATGACTGTGGTAGAAGTATCAAGCCCTGCTCATGAATGTTGGATAAAAAAGGGAGAGGTACCAGCTTCCTCACTGCTCATGGAGTTAATTTTTGAGGCTTATTTCGCCTCCAGAAGGTGCTGAGTGCCTGAATCATAGAGACTTAAAATATAGTGATGGAGATTAAATATAATTATCTTACCAGATACTGGATTCTTATCCACATCTGGCAGTGACACACAGTGATGAAATAGGCAGGACAAAGAGGATTTAGAGGTAAAGAAATGTAGGAATTGATACTCATTCTTAGAGGTAGGCACTAAAGCACCGGATACGGTACTTTCCACTGTCCCTCAGTTTCTTCCTAAAATGTAATTTGAGCAGGTGGCCAGAAAACAAAGCAAGCAAACACACAAGCAATTAAAAAAACCCATTGACCTTGTTATTTCATATCTTAAAGTCCAATAGTAAGATGCTCAGTGTGGAAGAAAATGGAAATAAAGATTTTTTGACCTTTGTCCTTTGGACATCAGCTAGATCTTTTTCCCCACTGTGCCTGATAAGCACAGTTAAAAGGAAATGAAGACACAGCAAGCGTGTCCAGGTTCTTTATTTGCAAGATCATTGGTCTCTTCCAAGAAAAGTTGAAACCTCAATACATAACATTATTAAGATGTGACTAACAAAAATGGTGCCTCCTTCCTGTCACCATTCACAGCAGAGTGAGAACGTGCAACTCATGAGGCTATGAATTTATCTTCCCTTATTTCATTAAATATGGATCTGTGAGGGAAACAGGCACAGCCAGGATTATTCCCTTAGAACAATTCCATAAATTGCACGTGTTCTGCACAGACTTTTAGGCACAGACTAAACATTCATCACGCCTTCCTTAGATTTTTGCCTCATGTCTTTCATTTTCATTTTCTCTCCCCTCCGGCTTGTAAAAAGTTGAGCCGTTTCCTCTATAAAATAATCATCTTCCTAAAATAAGAAAATAGATGCTTTTGACAACTGCATATCATTATGGTATTCAAGCTACATAAAATAATCCCAACATCTGTTTCTCTGTCAATTTTCCAAACCCTAACCTACTAATAGTATGCTAGACGGATGGTAAAACCCAACCACCACGCTATCTGGATCCTTCTGATTAAATAAATGCAATAGGATGTGTGGCAGCTTTTGTGACAACACAAATTGAGGGGAAAAAATAGCTGCAAAAAGAATCACAGCAAAAAAAGGAGCGTATGTCTTCAATAAGCAAACTTTAAAAGCAAATTCCAGAAAAATAATTTCAAGACCAGTAGTTTATCAGAACAGATTTGAGACATTCTGTTTTTACAGTTACATCACTTACAAGATGGTTTCTTGCTGGTTTTGAAATCCTGTTTGACCAATGAAGTATCAGTTTGGTATAACTCTCTTTTTTCTGAGTGTGTCTAATGCTTGGAAAGATGTTCTCTTGGCTGACCTTGACGTTTCACCCTGGATACTTGCATGCTGGGATTGCTTTTTATCAGTGGGCAAGCACTCTAGTGTTAGGAATTCTGCAGTGAAGGTTGTTGTCATCCAGTCATGCAGGAACATTAAGAATGTTCTATTATATATGACTGTGACCTTGGTTAATGTTTAGGAAGCAGTAGCTGGATTTGATAAAATATTTTTCCCTAACTATATTGGGGCCATAGACAAGGCAAGAAAGAAAAAGAGGCTTCGTGACATCCATTTCTATGCCAGACTTGACCTTCTGCTTGATACATGAATGTGGTTCATGACTGTAAGTACCTAAGAATGGTAAACTGAATGAAACTGGAGACCCTGCTACTTTAACATCCTGTCCCCATGCTGCTTTAACGTCCTGTCCCCAGTGGTGGTGTGCAGCTGAAAGAAGCATATAAGAACAGAACAAGCAGACAAGTAGACAGTGATAGCTTCTCCCAGGTTCTGACAAGCTGCACTGTATGAATTCCCAAAGCTAGAGAAGGTCTTTGTATTGAACAGCTCTTGATGGATTTTGCTTCTCTTGGTTTGAATAATCAGGTTTTGAGTTGCCTTTTCCTTGTGGTCTCCACAGCTGTCTGGATGCTGCAACTTGGAAGAATTAATGTTTTTATCTCTTAATTTTTTGTGCGCTGTTTAATGTGAAACATGAAGGTCATCCGCAGCTGCCTCATTCCTCTCCATCGGGTCCGCACCTAACTTCCAACTAATTTTGAACTGCACATTCCCCTATAACCCTAATACTGCCCTTTGTCTGTAACTGGCTTTATGAATGAAGGCACATTGATTAAATTACGGTGATGACATGACCACATTGACTTCTTTGCTATGTGTTGTGGTATATGACAAGGTTTGTTATCTAAAGCCTCTCAGGATATTAGTCATCCAAATAATCTTGAAAAAAAAATTCAATTTTAAATGATAGAATTGTAAGTATTAAAATGTAGCTGAGAATGGGGCAAAAAATGGCACTAAGTAGCAAACTTTCATGATGAAACACCTTCTAATTACAGTAACGCACTCCAGGGCTCAAATTATCAAATGATAATTTACACCTAGGTGATTTGACAGCACTCGGCCTTTGGCCTTCTGCCTAACAGCACAATAGGCGTAAATCATTACCAAGTGATTCACACCCTGTCATGTCTTATTGCTTAATTAATTTGTCTAAAAGGCTTTCCATGAGAACTTATACCAAATGTCTTTGTTGTACATCTTTTAGCATGGGGGTCTGTACCTGCCCTCTCTGTCATTCTCAGCTCTCATTTCAGCCTCATGTGTTTCAAAAGTGTCCGGCCAATTTTTGCTTTTACCATGCAGATATTTAAATTTATGCTTCCATTTTACACTCTCTTCTTTTCAGTAAGTTCATCCATTGCTCTGTGGCTTTCTGCTGTATCTGAGGACCCACGGATGGAGGTTAAACGCATGCTGAGCCTAAGACTGCAAAGAGCCTAGAACAGTTGGTCTTGTGGGTCACTGGAAAATTGCACTCAAGCAGTTAAGATGTTCTTTTTGTTAACTAGTAACTGTATGTTTTCTCAGGCAGGAATATCAACCTCATACATAATCTTAGAAAAAGTAAAGCTATATTGTTGAGGTAGACATTAAATATTTTGGATATAAATAATGTAGAGTGTACTCTTGCAATGATTCAATGCTAAATCCCATCAGTGTTCTGAAGAATAATAAATCTAATGATAGAAAAAAGGAGTTAAACAAATTTATGGAGAATATAACTACTGATAGCCATTAGACGGGATGATCCAGCTGAGCTTTGAGTGCTTAAAAAACTCATTGCTGAAAAACAGAATGGTGATACAAGGATAAGATGAGTCTAGAGCTGCCTTTATACTCTACACTTAGAATTCACTTCTGACTCCCTTAGCAGGGAGGACAGGAGGTTAGATGGATCAAATGCACAGAAAGGCTTATCTTATGTTCTTATGAACGTTGATAACTAGAATTTCCCAAAGGCTGTTTTCTGCCAGGAAAGACAATGAAATTACAAAAAATATACCATAAGCCTTTGCCATGGCGATATTTTTTCTGTGTGTTTACTCAGGACACACAAGCCCTACCCAATCCTCCCCAAACACTTCCTTTATCACATTAGTTTACTCATTTTATAGGCTGCCTCTCCTGGGAATGAGGGAAAAAACAATATGCGACTGGTCCTTGCACCCAGAACAGTCACTGTTGGAAGATGCCCAAGATCTGGAATGGTGAGCATGGTACAAAACTGAAGATAAGAGCCATGAACATGTGACAATCAAGGCAAGGGAAAAGCTGGAGATCTGAATTACATCTCTGAGTAAGCCACGGTCTCCTAGACTGTCACCTAGAACTAAGCAAATATTTAACAATAACTTCCTTGTTTTGATTGTACTTTACTGGTTGTAATTATTCCATGATGAGATGATTTCTCTCTGACTTCATCTCCTGGTTGAACACTAACTGGGCTGGAAGGTCACATTAGTTTACTCATTTTATAGGCTGCCTCTCCTGGGAATGAGGGAAAAAACAATATGCGACTGGTCCTTGCACCCAGAACAGTCACTGTTGGAAGATGCCCAAGATCTGGAATGGTGAGCATGGTACAAAACTGAAGATAAGAGCCATGAACATGTGACAATCAAGGCAAGGGAAAAGCTGGAGATCTGAATTACATCTCTGAGTAAGCCACGGTCTCCTAGACTGTCACCTAGAACTAAGCAAATATTTAACAATAACTTCCTTGTTTTGATTGTACTTTACTGGTTGTAATTATTCCATGATGAGATGATTTCTCTCTGACTTCATCTCCTGGTTGAACACTAACTGGGCTGGAAGGTGTCCTTGAACTATCTCAAGCCACGGAACTGTCATTACTGGCTGCATAAAGCTTTTAATGTCTGTATAGGCCAATGCAGAACCAAGTTTCTGTCCAAGAAACATTTGGTTTCTTAGATACATCTACAATTCTTAGAAATTATATTTTGGGAAACCATCAATCTGAGGAAACTCCGCTGCCAGGTTATTGCAGACAGAAGAACGGGTGCAACTTGAGGAAAACACAACTCAGCTAAATACCTGAACAGACATCGAACATCCGTGAAAAGCAACCCAGAATCTGGGCAGTTGGGAATTTGATTGCAAGAATATATAAGGTGCTTCCTTAAATACAGTTTCCAAATGAAGTCTATTTTCTGAGAATATCCCTTATCTAATCTACTTTCTTTCTAATACTTAAAAATGCAACTATTATTGACTTAAATTTCAGATGAACAGGTTCCAACAAACACATTTACATTTTTGCTTTCTTATCTTAATTTGCCCTGCCAGTTACAGAGTTTCCACCTTTCCACTTACCTGAGACTGAGTTTCCTGATAAGAGCATGATTTTATATGTAGTTGTGTAATGGTAAAATCAAGATGGTAATGTTATAATTGGCTCTTCCCATTTACCCGGGGGTTGGCTTTAACCATGTAAGGGTGAGTGGGTCATATCTTCAAGTGACTCAGCAGATCAGCTCTCACTGTTGTCTTTGTAGCCATTTACTCCAGAGCCTCACAGAGGTTTGCTTTTTTTTTTTCCTGTGTGTGTATTGATTGGAACAGTGGAAAAGACGCTGTGAAGTAATAGATAATTAAGCCAATGTGCAGTAGAACTCAGTGCTGATGAAGAACCTCATAGAGTTGACATAATTTTTCAAGCAGCTAAGGAATACACGTCATGCAGGCAGGGCACAATGCAGACATGCCCAGCAGTGCTAGAGGACAGTTCATTTATCTAGACCTAATCACAGCGATGCATGGATGAAAGCCATTAAAGTCATTTCAGGTAGTGAAGTGCATGCTTCTGGTGTTTAGCTGTCCACTGAAAAAATACAGAGCTGGTAATTTTATTTTCTATTTATTTACTTCCATATAATCTCTGCAGTAGGATATGAATTTTGTTTTCCCTGATGTTTTATCACCTGCTTTGCGTCATGGTAGCAGCTGAGGGAACAAAGACTCTACTACAGTGGTCCCTCTTTGACAACCCCTTCCAGCAGAAGCTGGGCTAAAGGAAGTTACCGCCTGGCTGCTGCAGCCCATCCCTGCTGTTTTGCTACTGTCTGGCAATGTTGGGCATCCTGAAGACATCCCTTACCCACGTCAGTCCAAAGTGGGTGAGTTCGCCTGAAGAAGGCCAACCATCGCTGAACACTGGCCAGCCCAAATGATCTGTGGTGCCTGAGCAAGACACCCCTGGTTACCAAGATCGGCTGTTGAGCCTGAAGGAGATAATATTGTGTAGAACATGCAGACAAGCCCAGTAGTGGTGATTTCAAAGGCAGTTGTATAGACATCTAGCTGCTCCTTCATTCCTTTTATTTTAAAAAAGGAAATTAATTCAGTGTAATTTCATCCCCTACAACAGTTGGAGAAGTACCCATGAGACTGACTATCAAGTTAAAAAGAAACTTTATGGGGACCACCCAGAATCTGTCCCTGGTCATTCAGGGCAACAGAGCCTTAATGGAAGATTTTCTTCTTTCCTTGTTTTTGTCTTCAACTTTAAAAGGCAAGAAGAGCCCTTTAAGCACTTAGGCAGCTGCTAAGACAGCCGCTTGCTCTGTCAGACAGCTTGGCCCACGCTCCCTGGCTTCCCTTATCTTAATGCCTAGCTCTTCGGTAGTCACACTGAGTTCTCAAATCATAAGCCACTTCTGATCTTTTTATTAAAAGAGCCAACAGGTCTGCATGGTTGGATTTTGATGATCCATGTATCTCCTGTTACTGATTTACTTATTCTTGGCCTTAAAATATGCATTGAAAGGTATCGTTAACTGTGAGAACTTGTTTACTTCTTTGACTCCTGAAACCCTCATTCTTGCATAGATCAGCCTCACTTCTGCTCACTTCACAGAATGTTCTGAACGTAAAGCAATGAATGCAGCTTTCCCCAGTAAAAGAAGTGTCTCTGCTATTTGCCAGCACTGTCTTTTAAACTGCAACTGAGTGGCAGTTTTCTGTATTCTGTTTCTGAATTCAGATGCTCCCTATTTTGCAAGTGTGCTGACTCAAACAAAAAACCCAACCAACCAAAAGAAAACAAACAAAAAAGGAATTAAACCAAAGTGAGTTCTACCAAGAAAAGTGGAAGATGACCATCTATTTGGAGAGACTCTCTTTCCAATTTTTATATGAGTACAAGGCTAAGTTTCTACTCGTTAGACCAAGTTTTACTGGTGTTACACCTGGCAAGCCAATCCAAGGCAGTGTGACTGTAGACCCACAACCGAAAGTCACAAGAGTGACGTGGCACAGACACAAAGATTAGCTTGTAAATCCTCTGTAAAGACTATGTGCAGGACAGTGAAAAAGTACTTTTAACAATGCCAAATACAATGCAATGTTTGAGCGATAACAGGGCCTCTAGAATTTTTTCGGTTTGAATAGAAATTCTGGATTAGGGGTGCCCTTTAACATTCATCAAACCTTTGGGGGTCATTTTCTGTCTTAGGACCCAGGATACTCTCATATTTTCACGGAAGCCTTACAAAAGAGATTCATGCCACATGACCCAAACGTGACACGAGAGCCCAGCCTGACCTCTGGATCATATCCAGGTTGCCAGGACTGCCCTAGCTCTCACTGCTTTTGATTAGAACATGCATCCAGAGGTTTACAATAAATATTTTTCCTGCTCTTTCATTCTAATTATTCTCATTGCAGTTAATAACATTATAGAAACAGGAGCTGAAAAGAGTTCATTCGACACAAATGCTTTACAAGCACCTCCAAATTGTGATCATAGTGAATTTGCATGCCTGCCATCTGCACATAAAAACCTTGTCTTTGCTCCAGTCAAGCTGAGCTGCTGCACATACAGGCTCTGGATTTGTACACTTCTGCACCACTGTGAGGTTATTTGTCCAAACACAGACAATAGAAATAGCAGCAGCAGCCTCACGTGTCTGTCTGAGGGCCGAACACACTCTTAATCTTTACTCATTATAGTGGCAATATGTAACATTTAAATAAGCCTTTTCATCCTAAAGTGAATTCACCCAACATCTCTTTGTTATGGATATTATGAAATCATTTTACAGACAGAGTTAGGGGGCAAAGAAAAACAATGCCATTTGCCCAGGGCCAGTTGTGGGATCGCTGGCAGAGAGATAAGTATGAGTTGGCATTACCTGGAAACTTTGCTTAGAGACCATCAGAAAGAGTAACACAGAAACACCTGTTCAAAGAACCACAGAGAGAGCTGACATGGTTTGTGTGATGCTGTTCTTTCCTAAGAACTTACAGAGATATATCCCAACCATCAACCTCTCTAACAAGAGAAAAAGAGAGCATTTTAACTGGTGAAAGTAATCCGGAATTCTCCTGTAGGTAGTTCAGGGTGTCACTCAGTGATGGAGATTAGACTGATTTGTTGCAGAAAATTACAGTGTGCTGCAGGGAAAGTGAAATATCACCTGGGGTTTGCTCCACTGCGCAGTGATTTAAACCACATTGGATTAAACAGCAACAATCGAGAGGCTTCGGACCAAGCCACTCACCTAGAAACATATGATCAATTTTTTTATTTTTCAGGCATCCCATTTTTGTAGGAGCAAATTCCTGCACGAAGACTGAAATGCGAAAGAGTATCAAAGCTGTGCTGTGGTAGCTGAAATACTAAAGCACTGCATCCTGGACTACAGAAACATGGCATGGTTTTGATCTAAGCTTTGGGGAATAATATGGACAAAAAGCCTTTTCAAAAGCAGAGAATAAAACTGGACCTATTTGAAATTCGAGTGTAATAGCTGAAAACATTGCCACCCTCATCTTTATATGCTTGCTATTCAATCCGCATGAAGTGAAGACATTGTAACGCTCCTATTATCACCCCACTGCATGTGGAATGGTAATAAACAGGAAGAAACACATTACATACAGAGAGATCTGATCCTGACAAACACCGAGCTGCTTATTCCAAGCCAGGAGCTCTCCTTGAGCTTGGTGAGGATATTGGACTCTCCAGAGCTAGTGCAGAGTACACTTTATTTTACAACTCTGGGATAGGTGTGTAGAAAAAAATCAGTTAAAAGAAATACTTGCAAAATATATTTATCCGCCTTTTGTTTTGTTTTGTTCTTAGATCTCATCTTTACATAGTACTTCTGGGAACATAAAGGTATGGTAGCTGAACACTATGTGAAAGATAAAAATTATATTATGTTGTCTAGGATTTGTAAGATGTATAAGGTTAAAGATATTCTGCAGGTGAGAAGCACATTCTCCTTGTAGAAATGTATTTGCACTTATATTCTGATGTAAAAAAAATCTTTAACATCCTCTTCTAAGTTCCTAATGTAAATAAATACAGAGTAGACACATGTTCCTCCAGCGGTATAATATTTATTGGAAAACTGTGTTGTTGTTGGTTTTTTCCTAAGGATCTGCAGCTAATGCTAGAAATCATTCCAATACCATCCAGGGTGCTGTGGATTTTTCTCTTGTTCTTTATTTATAGGAGACAGCTATAGGCATGCCACTCACTCTTTAATATTCCTACAGAAATGGCAACCATCTGGGTGCCGGGGTGGGTGCACCGAGCCCTAGGGTGCCTTTAGCCAGTTCACTTGAAATCTCGAGTCTGTCCTGTCCTATCACCCAGCAGCAATGGAACATTTGTTCCCCGAAGGGCCGGCACGCTGCCAGCAGCAGGTGTTGGGCTGTCCTCTGGGATGAAGGCAGCAGGCAGAAGCACTGATGTGTGCCTAGGACAAGATGTTGCAAATCTGCTCTCATAGCGACGGTGACAGCATCTGGGACAATGTTGTGAGTCACCATTCTGTAACCATTAAAAACCAGTTGCCGTTCCTTTCATAATAATAAATTAAAATATCATCCCAAAATGTGCCGGTCTCAGGCAGGGAATGAAGGCATGCGTGTGCGGATAAACACATGCGTACGCGCTTGCACACACAGAATTCTGTGGCATGTATTATCAAACCGTGTTCGAGTGATTGTGTCCTAAATTACCAGGTATAGTCAATTGATAGGATAGGTTTGTGCCTACTCTAAAAATACTCCGCATTTTCAGATTTTCTTAAAGCAGAAATCAAGCAGAAAGAGTTTAAGTCAGTGAAAAAGTTACAAACTTTTTTTTTAATTAATGATTTTATAACTAATAACTAATTTAACACTGTTGCCCCTATTAAGTCCAGATCCCTAAAAAATTTAACTTCCAAATTTTATTTACATCGACTCAAGTTGTGCTGCTTCTGCCTATATTCAAAGTTAAACAGGGTATGTGGCATTTTACAAGAGGAGGATTTATATAAATATCTGCATGGAAACAATAATGGATTAGCAGTAGCTCTCTGTCTCCAAAACGCCTGTTTTGAAAATGCCTGCATAGATCTGTAGACAGGTGCACAGATATTATTTCCACAGCCTCTTCCCACGGAGATCATACTCTTCTACTTCAGTTTATACCGGATTTGAATATGGATAAAGTGCATTAAAAAAATTCTCAAACAAGCCATACAGCAAATATACAAGTAATGCTCTCTCTTGATTTCTCTGGAGTCTTGTTTCAGCATGTTTATCTTGCTAGAGATCTAAATCCAAGACCTTCCACCTTATTGACCTTTGCTGAGTGTAATACACGGGGTAGATGAACTCAACGACTGGGTCTCCCTTTGACTAGTGGGCTTTTGTCAGCGGGGCTGCTGCTTTACCCTGGGCTGATCCCAACGCGGTTCACATCAATGGCAGAACTGTTAACGATGTCAGCAGAACCAGGATCTCACCCCTGGCCTCAGCGCTTACAATGGTTAGTATTATCACGACGGAGTTCTACTAGCAGCACTTACCAACATGAGTAGCTTCACAAAGAGAGAACTCATATCAGGTCCAGGCCTCAAGCCACAGTAAACCCAACGCAGCTTAGCCCAATCAGCTTTTGTCGCCGTTAGCATTTCCCTTCCATTCATGCTCAGTCTCTACTTTGCTCAACAACCAGGGTGGTTGTTCACCTCTTTTAGCCAACCAGAGCAGTCACTTACTCACTCACTTCCCTTTACACTTTCCTGTAAGCCCCATTTTTGCTGGTTTGCCTCGTAATATCCTAGGCACTGCTGAAGATCAGCTACCTTGGCCCTGCCATGTTTCACCACACTCTAGTGAAAAATAAGTTATTTCTTCAAAGACAGATGAGAAGTTGGTTTCAAGTGGTCCATCTTATGCACATTCACTTTTTGCCTTCTCTCTCTTTTGCTTCCTTGGTTTTATATTTTAAAAATTTGTTCTATTATCTTTTTCCCCTCCCAAGTGAAATGTGCCAAGTAGAACCAGTTGGGTTTTTTGGCAGTTTTGAAGAAAACAAAAATATTTATTAGTAGAATAGATTCACTCAATAGTTTGGTAAAAAAAAATGCAGAAAATATTGTAAATGGCAAAACATTTTTTTTGTCCTTTTCAAAATAAAAATGTCTGATTTCAAGAATGTTGACACTTTTTGGTTAAGAATACTTCAGAATTTTCCCTTAGAAACAAATATTTATCATTTAATGTCTGGCCTAAACCTGTAAGATTACAAGAGTCTCTAGAAATTTAAAGTGATACAGAAAGGAAACAAAAAAATTATTTAAATCTGAATGATAAATTCAGGTATGACCCAGAGCACGTTTAGTTTTTATTTTGTGACAGGATTGGAAAAGCCGTTGATCATTCCACTATTGTTTGCAGCCTATGGCAAACAGAGAAAACCAGAGAGCTGACTATAGCGGTGAGATCACACACAAAGTATTCTCACCATACACTAAGCTAATCTTTTACGTATAATACTACTACTGACTTTAAATCTACGTCAGACATGTTTGTGTTGCTCTGTAGCTATTAGAGCGTCTTCAGCATAAGCACCTTGTAAGACATAAAATAAACTTATGAAAGGGAAGAGAGACAGAAAAACACAAAAATATCAAGTGCAGCTTTGAAACCCTCATGTTTTTTCAGGATTAACTGCCGAGTACATGTTTAGCCACATGACATCAAACGCAAAAGCTGCCAATTGCCAGTCACCCCCTTCACCTCTGCTAAACCTTGGTGACGAGCACCTCTGAGGTCCCAGTTCTTTTAATATTTCTAGCAGAACGCTGAAGTTTTCCCTCAGTCTCCCGCATTATTCACTCACTTGCTGTGTGTTTAAGATCAGGTTTTTGAAGCCAGACGTGAATTTGTGCACATACATTGGCACACATCAACATCTGAAAATCCAGCCCGCAGTTTAAGTGAAACCAAACCAACCCACAATCCTATTCCCGTGCAAATTCTACAAATACCCCTGAGAGAGTGAATGATTTATTGAAATGTTTGACAAAGAAACCACATACTGCGTCGTTCTGATGCATTAGATGTGGGTCTGCTTTTTTCACAGAAAAAAGCCTTTGCTGTAAATCAGCACGTGAAGACTTAAAACATGAAAACAAAAGCATATTATTTAAAGAACAGCCTGTTCCCTAAACTGTTACTGTGCTTGGTGCCAAACCACATTTTGTGATATCTCATGTACAACCTCCTCTTGCGTGTTTTACTGTTAGGCTTTGTATGACTTGGAGTGAGAAAACCCTGAGACTTCCCACTGCCATCAACAACAGGTCCACTTGTAGATCTGGATCACAACACGACAACATCCTCCAAGGATGGTGACTCTAAAAGAGGCGGTAAAGTGTTTGTTTACTTGGCAACGTTTATGAAAAGAACTCTGAGTTTGCTAGAAACGGATCTGTTACAGTGGATCTGTTACCCTTCGTAAACCACTTGGTGGACGCAGAATGGCAATGACCTTGACACATACAAAGCAGGGCCGCTTTGTTCTCATACAGGCTGGGAAATAAATGATGGTGACCTAAGCCTGACTGTGAGGTTACAGCGTATCGCTTGCTGGTATGCAAGTGAGTCTGTGAATGTGAAATAATTTATTTTACTCAGGACTATGTTTTATTTCATTTACCATGGAGTAGCAGCAAGCACACAGGCAGCTACTGCAGAGCAACTCATGTCTACCAACTGCATGCTTGAATTTATGCTGGAATGTTTTGTTTATATGCCTCTATCTCCATCACTACGTTTACACTAACCCATTTTTGAAATTCCTCCTGATTAATTTTCCAAGACATACCTGAGATGACAAGCCTAACTTTCAGCATTGTGGTAGAGAGAAGGGTTCAGC
>NW_010391232.1:70510-73330 GCF_000710305.1 Buceros rhinoceros silvestris | reverse complement strand
AGCCTTTTATAGATCTTGTTTCTAGTCTCTCACTGAACAAACCCTAACCTGTGGGTTAGAAAAAACCTGGTCTGACAAGTTAGCAAGTAAAAAAAGAACTTGAGCTGTTTGAGATGCAGACAATCAGAAGAAGGAATTTCAAGGGTAAATCTTTCTGTGCCTTTTAATAAAAAGATTTAAATGAAAGTGAAATAGAATGTTAGAATACTCATTCATTCATCCCTATTGCCTGACAACTTTCCCTTTTGAGAAAGGCCTCATGTCCTGCTCGAGCTCCGAGTATAAAAGAATACATGGGCTTGTCTCATGTAACAGAACTGGGGCAAAGAGCCTGAAGGAGTCACAGCCTGGAGCTGCAGACTGGGGGGTGAAAGAATGAAGCTGGGATTCGAGGTGTGGGGAGACTGAATTAAGGCATGAGAACTGGAGCCGAGGATCAAAAAAGACTGAGTGCCGGTTGAGAGAGAAGGCAAACTGAAGAAGGGTCTGGGACCAAACACAGTTGGGAGCACCACTGGACAGAAGGAAAGAAGGAAAAGGCTGTCCGTGGAAAGGACGTATGCAGAGCAACTGCAGTTGGAAGCCAACGAGGAAAGCATGTGGAAAAGCTGCCACTGCTGTTAACTGCTCCATTGGCTTAGTTAGAGAGACCCATGTTATGGCACAAGAGGTCTCAGACTTAACCATGACCCACAGGAATGTCAGTGTGATGCAAGATCCATTTTCCATTTTATTTATGAGCCTTTTAGAAAGATGACAGGCAGGAACTATACTAAAATTACACATATTTCAATGCCAAGGACTCATGAGAAAAGAGATTACAGAATCAATGTTACTGCTTGAGCTGAAATTGAATTCTCTCTGTTCATACGCATTATATCTTCAATAACATAATGGTGTGCTACTTTTTTCTACGAGTCTCTTGCCTTATTCCTTGCATAGTTCTGACCTACTTTGGGATGGATCAGGGTTGTAGAATGAAGTAACTCTTCTAGACCTCCACATATTTGAGAAACTGGAGGTAATAAATGAGGTAGAGATTCCTGGAAGTGATAGGGAAGTTAAATCCACTTAAGTCTGAGGTCTGGGTTCTCTAAGTGCCATTACTAAAGTCATCATACGATGATAGGCAAGTCCCACAGTCAGTGATATATGGACACTTACAGGTACCTCATTTTCAGGGGGCCCAAACTGGTACTCAAGGATTTGATACGTTGAAGTGCTGAAACAGCTGAAGCTGGGGACAAAAGAAGGCCATGCAAAGAATGTGTAAAGTTTAGCTTGGGTATTTCCAGAAAACATTTAAAAACCCCTCAAGTATCAGTAAAAAACCCAGTATCAACTATGAGTACATTGAAAAGACAGATTTTTTTTTTTAGATAAACTGAAAATAGAAAGTAGGCAAAATCTAAAATTCTTTTTTTTACATATTATTTCTGTGAATTCACTGGGTTCAAAGGAGGAAAGTGACTGACTTCAATAACTTACTAATGTCACTCAGGTGATGCAGTTGCTCCAGATTTTTACCTTGCTGCAGTTTAAGAAAACAATGGTTATAAGAACCCATTTTCTGTTGTTAACAACAAATTAGTGTATTAATATGAAGATGTAATGGCAAGTATTCTAAAACAATTATAATTTTTCATTAGGATGTTTTTCTTTTCATTTTTCTCTACCTTACTTCACTTCACCTTCTAGTATAACTAAAATAAATCATTTCTCACGTATGTAAGTGTTACTGTAAAAAATGCTATAAAAGAGCTGAAGAGGAAATTAATAGCTCTGGGCAGTAAACAGGGCCTAGGACCACACACTGAACTGTGAGGAAAAACAGAAGTATGTCTGCACCATCTATGTTATATGTGCATTAAAACCCCTACACAATCAAGTAAATGTAACAGAATGCATACACAGAAGTTGTATAATCTTAATTTCAGCTTTCTAATGTTCGATCTTTGAAGTCCCTTGTTCCTTGAGTATTTCTTAAATGTTATTTCACTGTAATTACTGTGTTTGCAGTGAGAGATTTGATTTTCCAAAAGGAACTATTCAGCATCAGTCCAGAGAGGGAAGAGAAGAGGCTCTGGGAAGGAAAGAGAAGCTGCAGGATTGTCACTTACCTATTCAAATCTCTTGCACACATGGCTGGAAGATTACTCCTCAAAAATGGTCATTCCAGAAGAAAAAGGTCTTCATGTGGCAGAAAGCACAGGGAAGTGCTGCTGTAACAGCTCATTCCTGAGCAGCTGCAGGTGCTTTCCAGTCCATAGCCACCACGGGGCCACCCAGCTCAAGAGGGAGGCAAGTGTGCCTGCACAAGTGACCGCTGGTGGGAGAGGAAAACCTGATGGTTTGTGAGACAGCTTGGGGAAGTGTATTTATATTATGGCTGGGCAAAGGTGCAGGGGTTTGTTTTTTTACCAAAAAAGGGAAAACTGCAGAAAGAAATCGAGAGGGAAAGGAAAAAAGTAAACAAATGTGATTTTACAGAAACTGAGGGACAATTTATCCTCAGCACAGCAAGCAAAAACTTGAAAAACATTTGGAAAAGTCAGAAAACAAGTTAAAGTTGGTTGGCAGACTCTGACAGAGCTGACAGCTAAAACTACCCCTGGCACATTGACAACAGTGTGGCATCAATCTGTGTGTAAGAACCTATCCTTGAAAAACTCCATCCTGGATTTAAGCTAGCACTTCCTAACCTTTTCCTTACCCAGCCTCCAAACTGCAGTGCAAAAAAAAGAAAAAAAGAAAAGTTTTCAGATGTGACTTTTAACTCGCTCATGGGCAGGGGCCAGGACCCCCTCAACCGCCATCATG
>NW_010391232.1:69904-70349 GCF_000710305.1 Buceros rhinoceros silvestris | reverse complement strand
GGCCTGGCTCCCTCCCTCCTGCCTCACTGGCCAGCGGAGGCTTCCCCTCCCCAGCTCCCCACTCAGCCCCTCACCTGGGGTCTCGTGCCTACCTCACGTTCCCACTCCCTTTCTTCAGGACATGCTTCTGTCCCCTGAAGTAAGGAGGAGCATCGTGACAACATGGCTTCCCTTACTGTACCCAGCCCGCTGCGGGCTGCCTGCGGCCTGAGGGGGCACTGAGCACACTTTCCCCGCAGCAGTGGCAGTTACTGTCGCAGGGGTACTCTATGGCTGCACTAATTGTTCACACAAAGGCTGGCATTCAAACCCGGTGGCTGCCGGCGCCGGCCCGGCGCAGGAGGAGGAAGCTATGGCTGCGGGGGGGGAGGGATGGGGCTGCCGCACTGGATGAGGCCCAAAGGCCCTTTTCTCCTTAAAAGCCCCCAATGTGACTCCCAGGGCT
>NW_010391232.1:69593-69870 GCF_000710305.1 Buceros rhinoceros silvestris | reverse complement strand
GGCGCGCGCCAGGAGGAGGAAGCTACGGCTGCGGGGGGGGAGGGATGGGGCTGCCGCACTGGATGAGCCCCAAAGCCCCTTTTCTCCTTAAAAGCCACCAATGTGACTCTCAGGACTGAGGTCCCCTGTAGTCTTCTGGCAACAAAGGGTCTTGAGTGCGTCCGACGTAGGCAGTAGGAAGTTGTTGCAGTGCGGCTGGAGCCTGGGCCCAGCAGCAGCCATGGCAGAGACACACGTATCCCCCCGCACCCCGCTCTGTGCTGAGCGGGAGGACGGC
>NW_010391232.1:62864-69528 GCF_000710305.1 Buceros rhinoceros silvestris | reverse complement strand
GCAGCGCGGCTGGACCCTGCGCCCAGCAGCAGCCATGGCAGAGACACACGTATCCCCCCGCACCACGCTCTGTGCTGAGCGTGAGGACGTATAAAGGAACACCGTGACATGCTTTCTGAGTACTCTGCAGCTGCACCCACTGCGGCTGGTCACAGCCAAGGCACCCCTCCGTCCGCATGGCTGGAAGGGCTCACTCTGCCCCTTAGCGGGTTATAGACCATCAGAGCTCACCTGAGGCGAGGTGGTGGAGATAACACAACCCACCTTCACAACCTGCGGCTTCAGGCCCAAGAAAAATGGGTTTAGAAGGTTTTTTTCATGCAACGACCTCACATACTGCCGTATAAGATGCCACAGAAGTTATTCTTTCTGCATTGTTACTACGTCTTAAAAATAGTTTTCTGTGCTGAGACCACTCCGTGAGGTCAGACTCTCTGTGTTTATTCAGTTCTTGTGGTCCGCAGATCCCTGTGTGTTTAGATGACACGCAGAGAGCCTGAGTTGTCAGTCACTCTCTCCACCTCTCCTTTCCATCGCTTAAGAGACTCACCTCACCTCTATAATATTCCCAAGTGATTCAACTGAAACACCTCAAAGACGTTAAAGACATCTGTATGTAAAATGTCAACTTCCCTGAGGATGCAGCCAACGGCTACTCATAAACATGCTATAACAACGACATTATTTTGACGACAAAAGAAAGCTGTGCTTTCTCAGTTGCGATATGCCCAGCTATCAGCTGCTGCTGCATGCCACGTTGAGGTTGATACTGCAGCTGATGGGGGAGAAAATGAATTGCTAACATTTGTTTTATTATTTTTTGATGAATGAAAAGCCAAACAGAGACCTTATTAAACACAGAGACCTCAATTCAATGACATTTACACAGACTGGTGTCAGCATGTGTTGCATTTCTAACAAACAGCTTACCAAATGATTTTAGAGAGATTGCTAAAAGAAAAAAAACAAATCTCATATACTGCCACATAGACAACCTGCCATCCAGCCCAGCAGATCGCAGCCTTTGGACACTTGACCATCGTGTGACTGGTCACGGTGTTACATGTGCTGAGGCATCTATCAGAAAAATGGTGATTACTTTTCTTTCCAATTTCTCGTGTGCTACAGCCATGTGAATAGTGAGTCTGTTTGGTTCCCAACTGCAAAAACAAATAAAAATTCCATCTTTAACACTTAGGAAACTGCCTATTTTTAGTTTGGTTTCCTATGGAAACAAGGCATCTGTGATCAGGCTGTCTCTGTTCATGTATCTGTCCTTGCGTACCCCCTAATAATTTTATAATCTAGTGGCCTTTTCCAACCAAGCATGATGGAATGACAGAAGTTTCAATTTCATGAAAATAAGTGGCCAGATAGACGAACAAAAAATTTTGATGCTGCCCAGCTGAGGGAAGTCTGCAGCATCAACTTCCATCTTACGAGGCTCCAGAGAACCTGTGGAGGTGAGAGCTGCGGTAAAAAACACCACTGTACAGGAAAGCCAAGTCGAAGGGCACACTTTTAGGCACCTCAAAATCATAAGGTTTAAACCAGGTTTAATTCATTTCACTGCTCACAGAGTGATTTGCCTAATACTTGATCCCTTCAATCCTCAATCAAAAGATTAGAGACAAATCTCCCCTTTCTCCACAACCAGCAATAATCTGGTTGCAGATATTTTCAAATTCGATCTATCATTTGGGTCAGAGGATCAGGATCACATGAAACTAGTCCATGAAATGAAAGCTCCCCAAATGGTGACCATAGACTCCTGCATCAGAGAGCTTCAGGGAATGCCTGGAAGCAAGATGTCTTTGGGAATTAATCAGTGAACCCTGCAAGAAGAAGAAAATAGCATAGCACTCAGCTCTCCTTTTTAAGCTGGTAATTAAAATGTGTGGGCATGTTAAGAAAGAACTATTAAAGATGTGTTGGTTTTGGTTATCGGGAGAATGAAGAGAAGGAATGGAAGCAGCAGCAAGGTATGGTGCTGAATCGACCTTGGTATGGAAGGGTTGCCAGCTTAGATCACCTTGGGCCTTTTTTGCTGAAAACATCTCTTGCTACTTCTTCAGTCTTCTCAATATTGACCATAGCTGGAAAACAAACAGCTGAAAGAAGCATCTTTTGGGCTGAGGAAACTGGAACAGAACACAGGGTGGTTATTAGTACGTATATCAAGTTTACTTTGATGGCAGATTGGAGATGTTGAAGTTGACTTGGTGCAGGCTAAGTCTAGAGATGGAGTCACTGCGACAGAAGGTAAAGATGCTCCTGAGCTGGATCCGAATCTGTATACCTTTACTTTGGCAGTTTTGTGTCCCCATCACTAAACTCTAGCCCCAAGGCAGACCTGCTTCTGGATCTGCTTTGTTTGAGTACGGTGTAGACTTACTGGCCCAAGCTGGTGCTTGCTTGGGGCTCTCTGCACTTTGCTCTAGGAAACACGTCCAAGAAGTCCAAAGAGCTGTGACCGTGGGTGGGGTGTTACCGGGGAAGATAGCAAGGCTTGCAACCTGGGGGGAACTGCAGCTTCCACTTTCTCTGGAGAACAAATATTTTTCAAACCCTGCTAAGGCCTGCAGAGAAAACTCAGCTGATTTGTAGCTCTTTTACACTTTCTAGGCTTCTAAGAGTGCAACATCCTGGGAGACAAATAAGCCTTTCGATATGGAAATGGTCTTCCTCACAAGAAAACATCCTGGCTGTAGAGATGCTCCCCTACCACTCTGACAGCTGCCTTGCCCCTCTCTCAGGGCGGTCACAGAACCGTGGGTGGATGGAGGCAATGGGGATATTTACCCTCAGACAGTGTGCCAAGGAGGAGGTCCCGAAACCAGTTACACTGCTTATTTGCTCTTGTATGGACGCGACAGCTAGAGGATTCTTAATTTCTGATCTGTATACGGAACAACAGTGGAAGTCTTTGAAAAATAAAAATAGGCAGACATCTTTTTGAGACCATTTGCCCGGCACTGAAAGGTAGTATCTTCTAATTGTTTTTTCTTTCCAATCTCCACAACACTTACTGTAATTCATTTTAAAGAAGAGTTTAGAAAGCAGTGGATATAATTAATGTATTGATCTAGTTTTCCATTATGTTGTTATCACTGGTGAAAAATGTGCTTTTGATGAAATTGTTGATTAAAACTACCGAAAAATCCATTATATCCAGTTTACTTTTCCTTACCTAATGAAGCAGAGGGGTATAAAATGAAGAAATACCATGTTGACCTTTAGTAGAAATATATATGGTGTAGAACTTGATACCTATAAGATAATTAATATTAATCTGACCTTTTTAGTTTCTGGGCTAGAGTTCTGTTACTAATAGCAGCTACCTAATGTGTTGTATATTTTCTCTGAACAGGTCAAGAGAGAGACAAAGAGAAGGAAAATGCTGAGAGCAGCCCCAGCTTATCCACACCTTCTGGATCCAGAACAGAGAGGAAGACTAACTCCACCTTCCTTCCCAACCCTCTCATACACCTTGGTAGGTCAGGAATGTGCATAGTGCTCCTTCTGTGGGCAATACGTCTTAAAGGAGGAAAGTCAAAACAGGTCATTGGATGGTTTCAGCAAGACAGTCCCCATCTGGGTTTGCCAAGCATCTAACACGATAATGCAGTGATGTTGTTTTATGCAATAAGATGGTGGGGACTGTGTAAGTATGCGGTTATGGCTTGCCTAGCACGGAATTGCTCGAAAATGTTATTTACGTTCAAAATTCACATTAGCCCAAGGTCAAATCGACGTTAAGTACAGACAAGTCCTAAAACAAATGCAGGGAGTTCCATAAGAGGCTTTTAAGGGATATTCTATTCATAAGCATTTTTTTCTAACTATCAAGTCAGTCATCAGCCTTCCCTAAGATCTAAAGAAAAAATCCTGGGTATTTGCTGCATTAAATAACGCAGCAGCTGTCCTTCATGTTGGCATAACCATACAACTTGTGCCTCAGTTTCTCCTTGGTCATTTGTTTAATGTTAGCATTTTGATTCCCAGCAGAAATTAGGATATTATTTTTGTCAGGAAAAACAACAGAATCCAAAGCAAAATCCCATTCTCTGGCTCAAGTGCAGATCTTTGCAGTCGAGTGAGCATGCCCAGTGCTGTCTCTGTGTCCACATCTCTTAAGACTCACGAACCCTTAGAGGGCATTTGCATTGCTCACCTTCAGTCAAAGGAGCCCTCTAAGAGCAAGCTCGCAAGAGCGTGTGGAAAAATGTTTCATCTGCATCGGCTATCTTTCTAGCTGTTAGCTGAAGCGGTTCTGTCGCTATGTATCTCCACAGCAAAACACTCTCCAAATGTCAAAATAAAGGAGCGAGGACACAGACAAACCCTTATCCTCTGCTTGTTCAAAGCGTGTCCAGATTCCCCAGTCATCAGAGTGCTGCCTACTTGCTCTGTTTCTGCCACGCTGCTTTGTTTTCTCGTGGCATCACTCCCCCCTGTGCTGTGAGTGCCACAAGGCTGACCTCAGACGCTTCTGTCCAGGCAGTATGCTGCATAATGACACAAGAAGGCTCCACATTTCCCAAACTAAATGTGTTCTTTACTAGGAGCACCGGTTAGCACTGAGCTGTGACTGCAGCCGGCGCTCCAGCCATTCTCATTCAGGCTGAATCCTTGGGTGCCTTCACTCGCGCAACCCCTGCTCCTCCCTTCAAATTCTAGACAGGCTGTTATCAGCAGTTGTCTGCCTGCTCTATAGACCAAATGGAAAAGCTCCCCTTTCTCAGGATCACCACCTCTAACGAGTTTCTCAGCTTCACATTTCTTCCCTGTTTCTACTTGACTGTACTTCAGTGAATTACCCTGTGCTCCTTTCCAGGGTCCATGGCTTCTCCCTTATAGTCCAGTTAAATTCTCCCTTTTCTCCCATTCCCTTCACTTGTCTTATGGACACTTATACCGGAGGGTCTTTCGCAGTCCCAGTTACTTGCTCATTATCATCTGCCTGTTTCATACTTTGCCTGGCTTTCACGCTACAGAATTCTGATCCCCTTGGGATCAAGATCTTCTCTCAGTTCTTCTGGGCAGCCTGTTAATATATACAAACGTATACATAGATATATATATATTCCCAAGACTGGCTTGTTATGCAAACTGTGTATGTTCAATCCATAAATAAAATATTTTGAGAATATTTTTATATCTCTGTCTCTTTACAGTCAGCAGCATAACCATCTCCTCTTTTAAAGACGCTTGCAATTCTTTTTCTGGCTAATATAAATACTGTAAATAATTCATGTATTTAGTAACGATAAATATTCATATTTCATTTGAAGCAGACAGTGGTCGTCTAGATTAAATTAAACTGCTTTGGATTCAACAGCTGGCAATCTCCCCATGCCAAATAAGGGATTTTAGTCATACTTTATTTAAAGTATATAACTACCAGAAACGGGAGGTGAGGAGCAAAGGAAATGGACTCTTACCCAAACATATAACACATCTGTCTATTGACTTTACTTTCTTCAGACTTTGCTACAAGCAAATATATTTATTTCTGGAACAGACTAAATGGGTGCTGAAAGGAAGAATACAGTTTGCATACTTCATGAGCACAGATAGCTATGTCAGAGTCTCTTACCACTTTTGGAGTTCAATTCTTAGTGAGCTGTATTCCTTTTGCCTGAGGAAGCCTGGTAATTTTGGGGGCCATTTGAAAAAAAAAAAAAAAAAAAAAAAAAAAAAGCAAACCTACAGTAAAAAAAGAGCAATGGAAGAAATCTTCTCCCCAAAGTAACCAAGACCTTTTCCTTTTATTATTAAACTCTTAAGGTGCATTTTCATTTGTCCATAATTTTCATCATTAATGAAAAACTGGAGCTTCATGAGGAGTGAATTTAACTGTGGGAGAGATTTAGGGATTATCCTTTGAACATTTGGAGAAATCTGTAAAACAGGCTACTGGGCAGGAGGACTGGGAGCCAACATACATTTTCTTGCTCAGGAAGTTGGAGCACACACGGCTGTAGCTCTTCTGAACACTCACTCTGTACTAACCAGAAAATTTCAGAAGTCAAAAGCAAACCTTGCTTCCTGAGCAGATGAAGTAGAATCACCAGTCTTCGGCAAATTGCAGGCAATGAGCTCCGTAGAACAGGATAGAGGGATTTCTCCAAACAGTTGCTCAAATTCTGCATATATCTTCATGAGGAAAACAATGTAGTTTTTAAGCCAGTCTGATCTAAACTGTGTTAAAATGCAGCTGAAGACAAAGCAGTTGTATTTTAACATGCATTATCTAGTCGAGGTTAATAACGAGCTCATTCCTAGGAGTTCCTTAGCTAGATAACATGAACGGAATCTATACTGGTTCTTGGGCTTAAAGACAGAGTCTGTGTCTTTCTGTCTGGATCAGGCTGTTCTGGACTGGGCCTGTAAAGTACGAATGCAAATGCAAGAGTTGGTGTTTTAGGGAGTCAAAGTATTTTGTGAGTTTTTCTCAACTTCCAAAAGAGCTGGAGATGAGGATAATGGGATACTTGGGGTCAGAACATGGTGCGGGGAATGAAGTGGGGAAATCTTTGGGTCAGTGGGTTCCCTGAGAGGCTTTCCCAGTTCGCTGGCAGCATCCTCATAAGTCACAGAGAGATTAATAAATCCTCTGTGTTGTTATTTTTGCTTGCCTTTGACTTCTTTCCAACATTCA
>NW_010391232.1:51859-62746 GCF_000710305.1 Buceros rhinoceros silvestris | reverse complement strand
ATTTAGGGCAAGTAGGATGTGCCAGCAAGGGGAGGCAAACACTGAGATGGCCAATGGAGATATTCTTCTTCTTATTCATGCTCCCCACAGAACGTTTGCAGGTAGGCCGTCTGGAATCACAGCCATGACTCTGCCTGGTGTTATTTCCTCATTTGTTTTTTGCTCCATCTGCTCATTTATTTTCCTGGTTATGGTCGTCTTCTCTCTCTCTCAATTTCTCCCTGCTCATTTGTATGAGTAGAAATATCCTTCCCTCCAGCAACTGGGTAATATGCTTTCTCTTTTATGTATATATTTGGCTTGCAAATAGGTAGCTGAAAAAGCTGAGACAAGACAGAGAAGCCATCATCAAATTCTAGCAGATTCTTCACGTGTTTAAACTATATTCCTGCAGATTTTTTCATATTTTCCAGAGAAATGTTTTTGGCCATGGAATATCACAATCTAAACACACGGTAATGAAGCTTTATTCAGGACAGGGTACATGGGAGATGAGACTGAAGCAGAGAACGCAGTGCACAGTAACCACAAGCTCAGTTGCCACCTCACTTGTGCACAGCAGGGATAGGGAACTACTGGGTTCGCTGTGCAAAAGGCGGCACTTTGCAAAATGCAGGGGCTTCTGTCTTGCTGCTGAAAAAGAGCTGGTTGTCTTTGTGATCGATGCCAGTTGTGGGGTGCTTCCCTCTATTTATGCCTTGCCAAGGAGAATTGAAAAGAAATAGAAATCTAACCTACCCATCTTTCCTGGGTTGTGAAGATGTTGAATCTGGCCTCTTAGGTGGTGTAAATCAGGAACAAATCAATGGATTATAAAGGAGCGCAGGGAGGAGGGCAGCCTCCTTTCTGTCAGATGGTGGTGAGGGCTACTGTACTGTCAGTTCCCTGCTAGACCTGCCCTTTCACAGAAGTATGTGAGTGTGATATTATGACCTGTTATTGTTATTTGCAGCTACCCATTCTATCTGGAAGTGAATTTTGATCTGCAGCACTGGGGAGCCGCTGAAGACTAGTGGATAAGGCCTGGGTTGCTGATGGTGCGGACTGAACTATTTTCTCCCCTAAAACTTGTGGGACTTGAAAATCATTTCAGGATTTCCCCCTAGAAAAAGATTCTCACCTTTTCCACAGACCCACTGTCTGACCTCTGGCCAGTTCAGTCACCTTTCTACGCCTCTCTCTTATTCATCCCATCTGTGTGGACTTCGAGCTCTTGAGAGCAGCAGTTGTCTCTTGAAGAGTATTTATTTTGTACAGTACCTATCACTGTGGGGATCCTGCCTCGGCTGGAACCACTGGGTGTGACTGTAATGTAAATACTGAGTAATAATAATAGCATATGTGGGGGTGTAGAAACAGGGAGAGAGAGAAAAATATTTTCCCCATTCTTGTCTGCTTTTTGTTGTTGTTCTATTTCCTATTCACAGAAAGCATACAATACTGATTAATGAAAAATTTCTGGCTCTGGTTCAGTATCTGGCTTCAGTACATTTGCTATTTGATATCTGAGATATGTACAACATGTTCACAGTGAATTCTCCAACTGAAAACAGTAGAGTTCAAACCAAGTCAATTAATTCACAGAGTGAATGGATTCAAGCCCAGATTCTCGTGCCTTGTGGAGGCCTCTTTGAGTCTCCTGCCAAAAGATATCTGTTTATAAATGCAGTAAACGTAACTATTTGATACTTATAGCTCCTACAGCCTTATGTGATTTTTTTTCCTTGTTATGGCTGATCTCTGATAATTGAGTTACATTTTGCAGACATTTCAGGCATTCTCTGTCTCTCTGCGCTTTCTTCCCCCCCTGGCGCTACAGCTCAGCCAGTGTTTTGGATGGTTTCACATTTCCTTTCTCTTTGTTGCCTTGGATATTCTGCTGAAGTAAGGCATAACAAAACTGTATCCAAAATCCATACATACTTCTAGCCAGGCTCTGTCTTGAACCTGCTTTGTAGCTCTTGCCTGTGAGAAAACTTACCATTTCTGCGGAAGGAGAGGAGAGAGAAAACCTTACAATGAAAATAACTGTTGTTTTCTGCATTGATGATCCAAGAACATTAGTAATAGATCTTTGTTGAGTGGTATCTCTCACCCCTAACGTTCATGCATTTAATCAACTGATGTATATAGAACACTAGGCATTTTTGAAAAACATTCATCACTTATGTGGAGTATAGCAGGTAATGTTATAAAACCAGATAGAAAAAACAGTATATGGGGAACATCTTTACCCATGTGAAAAATTAAGTTAGAACAATGGTGAGTGGAATTTGGGGCAGGATATTGTGGGCTAGCATTTTTTTAACTGGAAACATTCAGGTTTTCAGTCTTTCATTCTTTAAATCTTCTTCTTGTTAATTTTTCACCTTCTCGTTGTGCCCTCTTCTTTCTTACTCCAAGTGAGGGTGCTCCCAGGCTCTTTTAATGGTGCTCCTTCCTTCTCTTCAGACCTTTTGCCCATTTTTTAACCCAGCCATTCAGCATATTCACCTGCTGCCTTCACACCCGCTATCCTCTGACCTCTTGCTTCTGAACTGTTTCCAGTCATCCTTCTCAGAGCACAGACATGTCTTCTTGGCTGTTTCGCTGTAGCTGAAATGCCGTATAGACAGAAGTTAACTCCTAACACATCCTTAATATTTCTCTCATCCCATTTGTTCTTTATGATCCTTGGCTGATCCCTTGCTGCTCAGATGTGCAGCCTGGGATGATCAGGTTTGATCCATCCCAGTCTTTGGCCCAGAAAACAAGGGATTAATTTCTTTCTATCTCATGGAATTCTCATCTGTTTGGTCCAAAAAATGACACTAATAGAGATTATTTTCCTTGCCCATTTCCCTGACAAATTCTTCTAATTACTCATCCTATTTTACCTCATCATCCCTACTATTTCCTCAGTTGTTCTGATCCTTCCTTGCCTTCATTCCTACTATGTTCTTATGTCTTAGGTCTGCAGTACCCATCTACCCCTGCTTCTCCATGGCACCTGGACAAGTTGCTCACACATCCATATTTCATATGAAGAGCTCTGGCTTTTACATTGCTTCCCACCATGCACAGTGCACTGACAGCCACCATCTCCTTTTGGTTCCCAGATTTCACCTCAATGATAATAACAAAATAAAATCAGCCAGTGAAAGAGATCTGGAGAGGCAAGAAAGATTAATAGTATCCATATTGTAAAAGTGCATTAAAAAGGCACACACCATTATATTACTTCCCCATCCCAGTTCTGTGTACCATTTCCATTCTGAGTGGCAGGAGTTGTATCTTTCTTTGTGTTTCTGCAGCACCCAGTGCACTGCAGTCCCACTCTATGCTATCATCACAAATGCTGCTGAGAAGCTGCTGTAACAGATGAGAGCCCCATAACACCTCACTGAAGGATTATTTAGCTGCCTAAAGAGAGGTAACATGAAGCTGGTACAGTATCAAATGAGTATATATTGACCTCAATATTTTTAGGCTATGAATTAGAAAGCAGTTTGTAGCTGCCAGAAGTTCTGGAATGGCCTCACCAAAGGGATAGTGTTTCAAGAACAACGTAATGAATTAATGAAAGAGATAGTAAAACAGGATAATGGCAATCTTTGAAACCACTGGTTCTGATCATAGAGCTTGGGCTGTTTGATTTGTTGATTTGTTGTCTGCAAAAAGGTGGTGAAAAGAGATTTCATCAGTGAACATGTGTTTGTGTGGTATTTAACTAATTCCTTGCTTTAGGGCTCCTACTTTCCCCTAAAGCAACATTAACTGGCTAGATAGATAGGAGATGTAGTATGTAGTAGACTAGATGTATCTGGAAGTCTAATATCTAAGATGTTTTCCTGTTTGTAACGGTGCATCTTAATTGTTCAGGTTGACCTGAGGTGGGTTTGGCTGCATATGTTCAGTTCAGGGAATCTGGAGTCAGTCCTGCTCCCTCCTGCTCCCGTTCCATGGCAGATAGCTTTCCCCTCTGTTGCATCAAAGACACAAAGCTTTCTCCTGGTCTTTGGGAGGCTCTTCATGTCACGTGAGGTGGGTGACCTGCTGTCCATCCTGGCTCCAGTGCCTGTGCTGTAGTTATCCGCAGCGGCAGGGGCTCAGCAGCATTGCTGCACGCCACCTTTCCAGCAGCTCCCTTCGCCAGCCATCTTCCGCTCGTGTGTGAAGGCAGTTGGGCTGCGCTTGGCAGATGCTGCTCAGCTAATGGGATCCCTGCAAAGGGTGCTGTAACCTTCGGCAGGCAGTAACACGGCTGTCAGCACTAGCACGCTGAGCTGTTATTTGTGGTATATTTCGATAAGGAAAGATAACTGAGGAAATAAGTGTCAAAACTTCAATCATTTCACATTGTAAACTGTTGAACTGCTTTAATCCTACAATAGTCTGCTTCCTTCAGTTTATTTAAGTTCAGTCACAGCTAGAAAATCAATTCCATAGTATTTCTGCAAGTAAACCTTGCCAGCAGTAGGAAAGGAGGGAAAAGGTGAAGGGTTGAAACAGCGAAGCCTAGAAAATAATGAATGTCAGCATTATTGTGCTGGTAGCAGATCCCTCACAAAGCAGCAAAGAGAAAAAATGATCATGTTATACAGACAGGAACAGCAAATCTAAGCATGCTGTTTGGACCCTGGAACAGGACTCCACAGCAAGCAATTCCCAGGAAGGTGCAGGAAGGCTTCTGTTACAAATTCAGAGAAGAACCATTTTCTCTTCCAGTGCTCTCCTTAGCGTATTTATTAAGGTTATAATTCTGATTCTGTCTTTCCTTGTCTTGAGGAATTCTCCTGAATTTTATTCTATGATAAAACCTTATATGTACTAATTTTTAAAAGGCATCCCAAGGATTCGTCACTGCACTTACCTTGCATATATATAGGTAGAGGTTCATTCCAGCACTGCTCATGTGTAGTAGAAAGTGTTTACATAGCAAGCTATGATTTCCCTCCTTCTGCTTAGGAAAGCATCAGTATCACATGGGTGGTGCATCCCATCTCATACCACAGACACTGTCTAATTGAAAACATATGAACCCAAATATCTGGTCATCAACCTCTAACTGAAACAGAATTTCAGAAAACTTTTCAATAATTTCGAATAAACCAAAAGTGTTGATATAAAAGTTCTGAGCAGGAGGGAGAAAGTCTAAATTCATCCATTTTATACTGTGAATTAATCATAGCTTCAGACACGGCCTCTGTCATGCCACAGGTTTGATGTCCGCCTCCCCAAATTTTACTCATACCTTTCCTTCCTTTCATGCTGATGATCAGAGCTTCCCTTGGGATGTCTGCTCCAAGACATGCATATCCAAACAGCCACATTTATTCTAGTTTCTCTCAGATCCCCTCTATCTGCCCTCTCAGCCTAGAGCTCCAAAATGCTATTGCTTTAACATGTCTCTGTAAAACATCTCTGTCCAGCTGCCTCCTAGACCTCCTAGACACACTCTTCCAAGTCTTGCTCATCTTTTCCCAATAGCTTACTCAGTGTTTCTTTTGTCCATCCTTTTATTCAAAAAATTCCATCTTTCCTTGTTACATATTAGAGCCTTATGTCATCTTCATAGTATGGTAATTTAAATTTTGCTCATCTTTGCCCTATCCTCTTCAGCGTTTTTAGCTAGATCACAAAAATATCCAGTAATGAAAGAAAAAAGAAAAAGTGAAATGAAACCGTCAAATAAAGCTAAGAGCGAGGCTGAGACCTATTTGCAGATGTTCAATAAAGTCAAAAAGAAGCTGATTTGAGGGGATAAATTATTCATAGCTAATTATTTGCTCTTCTTTAATGCTAAATACCCTGCATTTCAGCCTCCTGCAGGCAACTCAAGCAGTGATTTCTGAGTTTTTTAACAGCAACAACCACGCAGAGTTTTTGAAGTGGTTTTGGTCCCTCCGGGTTGACAGGTGCTACATAAAAAGCAGACAGGATATTGTTATTAAGACTCTTGAGAGTTTGAAGCATAAAGTCCTGTAGAATAAGCTGAGATTGTATCTTCAAAACACACATATTACAGCTTCGACACGCTCATAGGCTCCAGGCTGTTCGTTTGGCACAAGCTTGAGCAAAGAGCAGTGTATCAGTTGCTCTGCCCTGGGGACTTGGTGACTCCAGCTCGGGGCTGTACTTCATCATCTGCATGTACAGTGCTGTGAGGAGAGAAGGTGAGAACGGACCATCTCCCTGCATTGCACCAAGAGCTGCTGGTTCTCCTATGCACATCCTAACTTTTCTGGTTGCCCCAAAAGCAGTGCGTTGACTCAGGTTTCTGATGTTTCTCCTTGCTTTCCACCCACCCTAGAGTAGGTAAAGATTGGGCACAAGCTTGGTTTTCTCATATAAAATGCAAGATGCAGCTTGCCTTGTTAGATCTGTGAGATTTTTCTTTAAACACATCGTTCAAGTCTCAAACTGACCATGCAGGTCCTTTTGGCTATGGATACTCTGTACTCTGTCCTGGTTTATTTGAGGAAGATGCGATCTCCTTGTTAGCCTGTAATGCAGATTATTCCAAGTCTGGAGTATAGTTATCAATCACTGAACTAAACTGTACATATGTAACACACATTATCAATCCATTATATCCAATGTAAAGATTATAGTGGAAAAAATAATACTTGCTTTCCTTTCTTTTTCTTTTTTTCTTTCTTCATACTGGAGATGCTAGTGTTATTTAAATGAACTCAGACAGCCCAAGTCGGTCCTTTGACAACCTAAGGCCTTCGGTAGCTGGTTCTGCCTGGCACACAGCCACTCACTCCTGCTCTTGCCCATAATGAAATCCATTCAAACACATCAGCTCCCTGAGAATGATGTGCCTCGATCCAAGATTACCATGAAGGAACCTACAAAACAGGCAGCTACAGAGCGAGGACTTTTTATACGCATCACTTTATTTGCATCGTAAAAGGCTTTTCCAGCACACAATGAGTTCCAAGTTGTCTGCAATAACTTTCAGGCTGGCTGCTGGAGAGCACTGTAGGTTTTGTAGAAGTATTTATATGCAGATATGTATGTTAGAGGATATTAGCTCAGCAACTTCGGAGTCATACCAGGCTATGAGAGGAAGTCAGTGTGTTTATACAGACACTGAGTGGTATGTTAAAGGGCTTGTTTTTTGGAAATAAAAGCTTAATTTCATTATCATAATGATGATAACATACAGCTTTGAATGGTATTAGTTCCTGTTTACATTACTCATGGTGTTGGTCTAAGCTGCATTTGCCATCTAGACATAATTACTATTTTATTATTATTTTTTTCACAGTTAAGTGGAGCATTTTAGCACAGCTGAATTGCTGCAAGCCTTGGTGGAACAAATCTATTAGTGGTATGGCTTGAAACAATACACAAAAGAGCCCTGTGTGTGGTCTGTTCTACATGCTTTTCACTTCCTTATGTTAAACAATAAATCTCTGAGTCAGCTAGAACTCAGAGACTAACATCCAACGAGAGCCGCATTTTATCTTTTATTCATTGGCAGGAACATAGCTGTAGGAGGTATTCAAATCACACTTTTATTTAAACAAACACAGCTGGATCACAGCCTCTTAATATAGCAATTCTCTAATGAAAAATAACAACATAGTATTTATCTCTTTTCTTTTGTGCAGCTCTCAATTTGCCAAAATTAGGCAGACTTCAATCCCATACAAAATTGGCATGTTTTCATGACCAGAGCTCATAGCAACTAACTGCAAAATTATAATGGGAATGTAATTATAGTAGGGCATGTGAAATACACATCCTTTTGCTGCTGTAAGCTATATGGGGTTATACAATTACGCTGTAATAACATCATTTATCTTAAAGAAGTCAGACAGCTGATTTCATTTATTTAACTTGAGTTCTCCACTTATGTGCTGTGTCAGGTTAACACTAATGTATTGCACAAAGTAAAACGGTGGAAGGAGTCGGGGCTTCCCCGAGATGCATTGTTCCCTTTTTTGCACAAGTTTATTTTCTTCTTTATCTGTGTGAGTACTTGGAGACAACCAACTTGAGTTTCTTGCTTTTGGGGAGCCTTGTCAAACCCGTTTTTCTGTCTTTGTGGCTGCAGTTCTTCTTGCTTTCTGTAATTGTGATTTGGGGCCAACAATTTGTAGTTAACTGCAGAAGGATGTAACTATATGAAACACCCAAGTCACCTGGCCACATGCTGAGTGAGAGTTTCAAAATAATCATTTTGTCATTTACATGGTGTAAGAAATAATACTGGCCAAATTCTGCACTCCTCCTAGGCAGAACAATCACACTAAAATCAACAGGACTTTCGTAAGTCAGTCTTATCTTTGATCTCCTCAGGATTAAGTCGAATCCCCAGAATACTGTATTTCTATGCGAGATGCAGTATTTCATGATCATTTTTAAGATCATTCCAAAACCCTGCGAACAGTGGCTTAGAGGGTGCAGCTTTTCAGGAATGGGACAGGGACGTGTGACACCAGAAAGATACTAATGAACCGTCAGGGAAGCCTGTGAGGAGCTGTATTCCCACTCGGATATGCTGGGAAGTTTTGTGACTCAGCACAGAAAGGGTGTATGGGGCAGGGAGAACGTCATCTGAGAAGTCTTCTTTTTGGGAGAGAGACTTTGATCAGGTATCATTCTCAGCTATTTGTGTTTTATTGTAATAAATAAAGATAATAACTATTATTGCAGTTCAACGGGACAATGCAGGCACAAGCCATAATAAAATTCACATCTCCGGAAGCATTTTACCCAGCACTGGGCTATGTTTTCCTTTCAAGTCCTGTTCTGTAGCTTCATGACACCATCTGAACGCAATGCTTCTTCCTCACCAAGAATTTTAATAAATCGACATTCAGTGACAACTTCTAATTTCAGCCAGAACTCTCCATGTTCTCAGTGTACTAAATACACCTTTTGTAGCCTGACAAGATATGCTGTTATTGATGAAGGTAGCAGGTTTGCCTTTCCTCAGCAGCCATCGGTTCACTGCACACATGGAATTCCTGATGCAGACAGGGCTAAACAAACTCTCTGTTCATTTCAGAAAGCTAGTGTTTAATGCTCTTTCTATAATGGATTTTGAAAAGAGTTCAGCCTGTTTAAAACAGCAGCCATATGGTTTTCAATACCAGAGAGGTGGCCAGGCCGTGAATGGATATGACACATTTCTATTTGTACCTAACTTACTGTCTTGCCTACCCTTATTTTTTGAGGTTTTCTCTGCCACTGTGGATATATCTATGATATAATATCCAAACTACCTTATCCTCTGAAAGACATTGATCAATCTTCACTAAGTTCTACAAGTGTGAGTGAGGACTGGAAAGTCAAAAAATCCCCCAAACACTGACTGGTCTCTACTTGCCGAACTGCAGCCCCAGAAAACAGGATTTTACTAAAAGGGACCTTTGATTTTTACTTTTTGCCATGAAATGCACAATGTGTTCAAAGTGCAGTCAGTGTTTCTATAATTTAACTTTCCTTAAATAAATATGGTTTTAGAGTGTGGGCTTTACTTCTCCATTTTGGAAACAGTTTTTTGGAGCTGACGTTATTCATCATGGTGAGATGAGAGCCAAACATTTCTGTGTAAATGATTCTTTAAGAAAGTCTTGTTTCCAAAGGTGCAGTTGCAGCTGGCTACTATGAACACATCTTTGAATGTCTGAAGCTAAAGCAAAAATATAGTGAAGAGTTCCTTCCAGAGGGAAGAGTTCTTGAAACCTCTTCTTGAGTAAGAGAGAATCTGGTCGCACAACAGGATATAAATTACAATATGGGGCCTCAAGACTGTATCAAATAGAAAGCTCAGAAATATCCTAAGGTTGAGGGGACATCAGGAAATTTCTCCAAGACCTTGTGCAGACTCAAACAGCCAGCTATCATCCCACATTTCCAAAGAAGCCATGGAGAGGCACTAAACAGTATGTCTTTATCCCAGAGAGAAGTTCTTGAAGAAATGGAGGGGTTTCCTCTTCAGTCAATGTGTGATTCTACATTCAGAACAAAATGGAGCTCTGTCATTTTTGGTGTTTTTTTCCTACCTCTACAGTTAGCATTTCTCTCTAACATGGTATCTACCATTTCGTAGTATCATTCTAGTGTCGCAGGTCTCTGACATTTAGCTATCCCTTTCACTATTACAAATCCTGGAAAATTCAGCTAGGAGCCACTTGAATGGAGTGAAACCTTGAGAATGAACTAAGCTTATGAATGCAGCCTGTGTTCCTGGAGACGTTTGGGAAGGTGTGGAATAGAAGAGTAGTCGGTGAGCAAATACTCCCAGAAACACATTTGGCAAATGCTACTGCTCTTCCAGGGACTGTCCACCCCCAACTCAAAGTGAAAAACAAATAAATTAACCTTGGCATTGTCCTTGAGGAATGAAGCTCAGTCAAAATGATTTCTTTCTATGGATGTCTTGCAGATCATCGTAATGACAAGTAACTTGTCTGGGCACGGTGACAATTTGTGGATTTTGTCTATGGATGTGAAGTTTCACTGAACACAGCACTGGTAAATGCAGATAAGTTCATTTTGGATCTAATTCCACTATGGCCCACTCCACTATGAAAGATGGGTGTCAAACATTAAGATGGGATAAAGCATTCATGTGTTCCAGATGTTTATTCAATCCCATTTGAATAAACTAAGCTGAGGTGGAGCAGCCTCAGGAGAACAAGCTCTCTCGCTAGATGTTTGATGCTTCCTGTTTCTGATTTTACAAAAAATAAATATTTCTAAGCCCTCTTTCAGCCTTTATGATTCTATTCCTGATTAAAATCAGGAAATGTGGCATTACACTGGGGAGGTAAATGAATTCAAGAGAGGGAAATCAAGCCACGTCTTGATACTTTATAAGTGCCTTGGTTCATGTTCTTGAAGAAGTGAGCAGTTCTCCCATTCCCAAAATGCAGAGCATAA
>NW_010391232.1:40249-51734 GCF_000710305.1 Buceros rhinoceros silvestris | reverse complement strand
TTCAGCAGCACAAGCCAGAGTGGCTTAACTGAAAGAATATTCATTCCCCCAAAAGAAATGTGGTTATAGAGTTAGAAAGTCAGCAGGACTGTGTATAGAGGCGGTATGTTAGGGGTTCTTTCATTCTTCTGCATAAGGCACCAAAACATTGTCAGCAAACACAGCCTCACTCTCTGTGCTCCAGTTTGTCCAAATTCTGTGTGGCTGCATCAACACAGCACCAAACCCAAGTTAAAATATTTAGTCACTGGCAGGGCTTTCCCATTCAGGCTCGGCATGATGTTAACAACAAGGCCTTGACCACCTTGAAAAGCGGACAGATTGAGCTCGTGTCTGTTCACAGCATGTCATACAAGTCCCTGGAACCACTGGAGTTCTGGGGCCACTGCCTCTTTGAACACCCTTTTCATACACTTGCTTATTTTCTTAATGCACGGTGTTCAGCTATCTCCCCTCCTCCTTCCTTTCAGCAGCCTCAGCACAAGGCTAATTTTGATAAAAAGCCTGGGGCCACTTGTCAAAAAGTTTAAAATCAGATTTTTGATGTATTATATCATCATGCAGAAGACATCAAATACATTTTATCAGATGCTTTTGCTAAATTGTTAAACTATTAGCTGTGTTTCCCCTCCAAAACTGGATGGAATGAACTACTTGTGTTAATGACTCACATGAGTACCTACACCAACATGGTGAATTTTTTTTTTATGGCTTACACTTCTATTGAGCAGTGGTACCTAAGGCAGAGAGTATTATACGGTAGGCAAAGTTTTCAACTTGGAGTGCTAAGCGAGTGTCCCTTTAGAAGTAGCCATGGAGCTGGTTCAAAGTGTAGGTTAAGTAATCAGCCCTTTCACATGGTGGCAGAATACCTGAGCTGAGAAGAGGCAGAAGTTTTTTCAGAAGTTTTCTCTAGCCTCTATCAATTATTTCTGTTCCACCATTCACTGTTAAAAGCAGCAGTTAGAGTACCTTGTCCTGTTCCCATCCCTTTTCCCACCTGGCTTTGTCCCTAATCCCACATCAGAAAGAGGAATGGAGAAGAAAGGATCCGAGTTCTGGGACATGGTGAGTATGTAGGTTTTGTATCTGGGGTTAGTTGCAGCCACAGCACAAACAGAAAAACTGAGTAAATACTAACACAAAAAATGCTTTTAGACTCTTCTGCTTTGAACCATTTAAATCTCACTTTTGAAGACTTCTCCCTACAACCTTACTCATCTTTCACAAACAGCAAACTTCCATAAAGCCCTACATGGAGCAAAGAGCATTTTCTTTTAATAAACCTTCTCAAATTAATTTCTCCTGTGGGGCACAAGGCCAGGAGTGTGTGCAAAGCGAGGAGGGAAAAAGACAGTAAAGCAAGACATCAGTCAGCCAGACAAGCAGCACACTCATACTGCTGAGTTCTCTCCCACGCTACCAGCACACAGGAGGATTTGCCTGCAAAAATGTTCAGTGCTACTTTATAGATCCAAATAGGCTGGAGCTCCATGGACTTCCCTTTGAGGGAAAGATATAAGAAAAAGTAGAGAAGGGAGCTGCTTCTTTTCTTCCTTCTTGTTTATCTTAGACCTTATTTAGCAAAAGAAAAATCAAAAAGAACTACAGAGACAAAATACTTGTGTTATTTTCCAGCGACTGCTAACCTTTAAATTTTACCTTGGATAAAGGAAAATGTTTGTTCAGAATACTGCCTTTTCACCCAACCAATTCACTGCCTCATTTACTGACAATAAATAAGATGAAGAATATATATCGTCTACTTTCCAGTAGATGTGCTGAACTACACAGCTATGGAAAAGGAGCTCAAGGTTCAATTCCAGAAGGCACTTCATTAGCAAAAATGACATATAACCCCACACACACACTTGGCAGCAACCTGAAAAGGGTTAATGAAGGACCTATTTGCCTCCCCCATCTGTGAAAAAGTGCCAATCAAAAAACAGCTGCTATAAAAGGCTGCAGCCCAGCAGGAGTTGGAGTAGTAGGTGGAGAGGTGTTGGAGAAGCAAGCTGTAGAGGTTAGTCTGCCAAGGAGGGCTGATGGAGCTGAGAGGGGCAGGAAGACTTGGTCCTTTCTTTGTTCAATCCTGGTGTGGAAGCTGGAGGAGAAGGAGGGTATGGGATCCCTGAATTCCAGTGGGAAGGGGACTGAACTTCCAGGTTGGTGAGCCCTCTATCTTTGGCCCTGATGCTGGAGGTATGACTCCTTTGTTTTTGGGGAGTGATTCTGATGTCAACTGGTCTCATGGGGGATGGGAAAAGAGCCTTCCCAAATATCTTCCTGCCTTCAGTGAAAAGAAAACAAACCAAAGGTCCTGAATATTGTGTACCCCCACCCCAAAAGATAAGTTTCATTTAAAATATAAAATAAATCTTATAGGATATTTGTGACACTCTGTCCTCTTGCCATAGAATTCATACTTGCTTCTCAATAATTCAGCTATATTACTGCTTAATTTTGTGTGTATTTGCGCTGTTGGTTGCTATGAATGTGCTGCAAATGACTTATTGAGGAAAAACAGGTGTTTACTGGGTTAGGTTTCAAGCTCAGTAACTTTCCCTTTCTCCCTGTCCCAAAATGTACAAGAGAGACCAAATATAAACAGGGAGTTAGAACTTGCTAGATGCTACTGGAAAGGAGGAAGGAGTGTAGCATCCATACAGTCTTATGTTTCCTGTAAGACTTCTTTCCTCTGTGTGGCTCCTTAGTTACTTCAGCCTTTACAATCTGTCTAGAGGGGACTGTACCCCTGTGGGTGCTGGTAAGTACAGGTATAATCCTGGGATCTCATTAAATTTAAAAAGCAGGTCTAGGGGGAAGAAAAGGGTCATTTAAATTAATATTAGCACAAAAGAGTGCACTGGAGCTGGGAATGGAAAGGCTTAAGGGAGTTGGAAAATGCCTTCAGCAAAATAAGATGTGATAGAAACGATGTGTCAGCTATCAAAGACATTGACTAGGAGCTGAAAATGGCAGTAGGAATACATTAATAAAACTTGAAAACAACAGCTTACGGTGTTTGGTGGCTGGTTTCCTTCATATCTATTGAAGAGATGGAAAGATGATATGAGAGAATAGAGAATATTCCCCACACTTGCTTATGCCGTTCTCCAACAAATCTGGTGTGGACTTTGTCAGTGATCTGTTTCTCAAGTGCTTAATTTTGTACTCATTAGCTTTACCTGTAAAATAGAAAGTGTAAGAAATAGTACAAGCCAAATGGTAGATCCCTGGACACGTTCGTCAGGAAACGTCAATTCTGTAATTACAATTAAGGTTCCTGCCTGGGACAGCAGTGGGCTGGGTATCATAGTTGTCCGCTAGCCAAGCGAAAATCAGGTAGGTCCCCCGCTTGTGTGAGGTCCAAATATGTTGAGACTGGAATGGGGAAAGGACTTCCTAGTGCTTCTTGCCATTGTCCAAAACCTCTTTCTAACAGTAATTGTGCTCACCGTGTTTGAGATGAGACTACTGGAAATGTCAATGTTATAGATTCTGTATTTTCCTCTGTCCTGCATTGTTTTGGTGTCTCTTTGGCACTGTGAGTTGTCTGCTGCCTTGTATAGTCCTTGACTGAGACAGCCATCCCTGTGCCAGGCTTGCTTGAGGCACACTTGGTGGTCTCCAAGGTCTGTGCTCAGAATCTTGGAGTGACTGCAACCTGCTTTTGTTAGTGTGCCTCTGTGGAAAGAGAAACTTGCTGGAGGCTGTGATCCTGGAGGAAGTGGGCCATCTCGGGTAAAGCAAGGATTTCTTCCTGAAGAACAGTGGTTCCATCTTATGACTTGAAATCAGAGTTCTTCATTCTTACTAAGGCCGCATGACATGCTACTCAGACACTTATATGTATACTGAAACTGGGAACCTTGTGCAGCACGTAGCATGAGACCAGAGTGATGGGTATGAATAGGTATTCAGATGAATAGGTTGGACCAGTGTGGATGGGATGTTGGCAGCTTCCTTACTGGGATGCCTGGGTGTTACTTAACACCACTTGGGCTCTAAGCTTATTAGATCCTGGATTGTGCCCTGTTTACAATAGCTTTACAACATTATCTATGTGGGGGTTGTTTTCTTGCAGTCACAAGGCCTGGAAATCCTTTAAATGGAAGATAAGATGAGCGTGACTTTAGAAGCAGGGTGTGAATATGCGATTGAGATAACATGAAGTCATAGGCATTGTGTTGCTGCATCTGGGACCATCACGGAGCTGGCTTCCTCTGAATGAGTCCTATTAGCTGCTGCCCAGCAATTCGAAGAAATTGCCCTAGAAAGTAGCTTCACTATTCTGTGTTTCTTGTACCTGCGCTTCCATCTCTTCAGCTGCTTGGAAAATATTCTTGGACAAGATATGCCTGACAGGTAGAGAAAAAAAATCAAGCAATGCAAAATGCTGGTCTCTTCAAAGACAGAAGTGTTACCACATTGGTGAGGCTCTAATGTTGCCATGTTAGCCATATAGGAAAATGGCGTGGAGAGGAAAGCTTGAGTGTGGTCGGGAGTTCTCACAGTCCTGTTTTTGTGTTATTTGTGTTTGCAACAGTATCAGCTTTTTCCACATAAATACCCGGAAGGCAAAATTTCATTTTTTTTCTGCAAAAGCTCCAATAAACAATCACTTGGTGCCTGCTCTGCAAACTGACCCTCTTCCTGAGATAGAAATGTGAGGGCTTTGCTTGTTGTCAATGAGCCTGTCATGGTTTTCAACATGTTACTTTGCAAGAAATTCATTCCCAGTGATCAGCTTATAAACCTGCCATAAGGAAGTGTGTTTTCACACTAGTCTAGTGTACTTCTTGTTTTCAAACTCTCAGGGACGTAGAAATACACCAGATTTTTGGCAGCACATGGTTTAAAAATCAGCACCAACGTATCTATTGAACATCTCAAATGGGTAAAGGAAAGGGCAGGTTTCATCAGGGGTCAGTAAACAACGAACATCTGCCTTGCCAATCTTTTCTCTTACTACAGTTTTGTGCAGTTCCAAAAATCCTTCAGACATATGTTGAACAGAGTTTCAAAGCACCCAAGCCTCCTGCTTCTCCTGATATTTTGGCCAGTGCTTAACCCTATGTGGTTCAGTCAGGATTTTTTTCTGAATCAGATTGTGTGGGTTTGGCCACTGTTCAGGGCTGGAAGTTGAGGTTTCCGGTTTCCAGCAGGTTAGATGTAGTGTGGACTGAATCAGATTGTGTGGGTTTGGCCACTGTTTAGGGCTGGAAGTTGAGGTTTCCAGTTTCCAGCAGGTTAGATGTAGTGTGGGCAGAAGCTCTCTAAGCCTCTTGTGCAGTTACCCAGGAAAAACAGATGAGTGAAGTATTAACTGATGTTCTTCACCCCTCTTTGTCAGATCTTGGCATGTGACACTTACCGTTAATGTGCTTATTATAGTACATCTCTGCCCAGTGCAATCTGCCCCAATTGGCCATAATAAACAGTTCCACAATGGTCTTCAGCCAAGTAAGTGTTTGACCTAATAAAGCATCTTACGCTCTGCCTTGGAGCTCAGCAATGCCGTGGCTGTGTAGGACACAACAGTGCTCTCTGAAGGTCAAGCTAAGCTAGTCTGCCAGCAAGGAATAGCCATCTGGTGGCTCCTCCCTTAAAGCATCAGCATTCATTCCATAAATGTGCAGCCAGTGGATTGCCAGCAGATGCATTTAATTCCGAGCCTGGGTGTTGCAATGGTGCACAGCGAGAGAAGTGATCCATAACGAAGTTCTGCTCGAGCCATGTGAGGCTTTATTGATAGACTGACACCCAGCAGCAAACAGCAGGTCAGCTTGAGGATCGCAAGGAGCTACTTACTCATGTGTCTCTGTCCTGTCAAAGTGTGGGCAAACTAGAGCTTGAGTAATCTTTAGGAATGGTCACAAGCAGAATCAATTCCAGCAGTCCCATGTGGACATGCTTTGGGTTTTAGCCTCCAAAACCCAGGCCACCATCTCCTGGACCAAGTCTGCAGAGAGAAAATGAAAGGGGCCAAAAGCAGCATTGGAGCAACTGAGACTTAAGCACAGTCCCAAGAGCATTTTAGGGTAGCGTGGAGGTGTACACAATTCTCTTCAATCCTTACTTAATTTGCCTGAAATGTTAAGTAGAGCAAGCAACAACGCTGATTGTGGACAGAGATGTACACTAATGACTGAGCAGAAATTCATTGGTCATTGTCCTGTGTCTTAAAATACTAGTTTGACCATATCTAATCGAAAGATGGCTCTCTGGATTAAATGAAAAGAAAAAAGAAAATCATAAAAATCTTTCTCCATTTTTATTTACATTTTGTATTTAACTTCTATCACACACACCTTCAGTGTTCATAAAGAAGCCTCTGACATATAGTGACTTATCTCCACACCAGTCACAGGGCTAATATGTAATAACTGACAATGTCTAGAAGATTTTTGTCTCTGCTTGCTAACAGAATTCTCACAAACTAGACTAAGAATCGTGTGCCCTTTGAGCAGGGAATCATTGAATTTATTCAGCTAATGAGTCAGTAAAAGATGCAAAGAATCAACCTATTTATACCTGAGTTTTGCTAACCTTACTGTGATCAGAAATTAGAATAGCATTTCTTACTCCTAGTATTCTAGTCCAAAGTAGTTCTCTTCCAACAGTAGCTTATGTCTGCAATAGAGTGGAAAATGTTCAAAGTCTTGCAGAAAACAAGTGGTGCTTGCTCAAAATGAGTCCAAGCTCCTTGAAGCCTCTGAAGGCTCAGTGCTATGAGAATGTGGATTCAGGACCTGAGTGAGATTCAAGATGGCAAAACATGTAATTTTTTTCTTATACTAAAGCCTCTCTCTGAATAAAGGATTCTCTGTGGCCATGTACAAGTGCAGGTTTCTTTCAGATACCATCCTGCAGCAGTGATGCTTACAGCCTTTGCAGGTCCCAAGTTGCCACCCTCTGGTATTGATTACCCCTCAATGTCTGCCTGCAGAGTTAGAGACTTCATGTGTTTTGATTAATGCTGGTACTTCAGATTACCAGGGGCGTGGGAGGCCACTTCTCCGTGCATGTAAATTAGGTAGCTTTTCTTTCTTGGTTGTTTGCAATGCAGAGACAAGACCAGAGGTAGACAGGCCAACTACACAAGGTTTTTAGCAGGGCTGTAACTCAGCCTTCACCACTACCAAGGTCCAGCTGAACTTCATGTCAGCAGAAAGCCAGATGCTCATTCAGGAATAGCCACTTACTGCTGGGAATGTATGTGGTACCACCCGCAGCCCTGGAGTTGTGGGGCATGAGCACAGCATCCTTGTGCTGTTGTTGGATGGTCATAGGAGGATGTGATGGTGCTGAGCTGAATGACCCTTTCACAGCTGTCTTGCTCCATGCCAAAGCTCTGTTATTAACGATTGCAAAGAATCAGATTGTACTCACGGGGTCAGAGTTTTTAGTGTCTACTGTATGATTCTTATAGTACTGTACTGAGTCAGGCTTGTATTAATACCACCTCATCTTGGAAGCCTTCAAAGCCTGTCAGTATCTCTGATAGCATTTGGCACTTGGATATGACAGTGAATGGTAATTTGCAAGTGCCTCAAATGGACAGAAAATAGTTTTCATTATTTTTACTCAATTAGGAGCAGTGTCAAGCACCCTGTAAGGGCTCCGATATTTCTTGGGCTGTGGTGTTCCCTAAGAGCACTGTGAGCGGTAGAGCATGTCTCATCCTTGGTGCAGGTCTTGCGAGGTTCAGTTCCTGGGCTCAGCACTGATCTTCTGGGTGACCTTGGGTGGAGAAATCATCTTGTTTATTGCCTTTTGCAAAATGCTTTCAGAGATACAGATGGAAATGCTATATAGAGGGAAGGCATGGTGGTTGTGTTGGGGAAACATGGGTTACAAAAGAATAACTGGGTGTAACAAATAAGGAGGAGGAGCAGGGAAGTGATGGAGAGGGGAGGAAGAGGTAGTTGTTCTCTGCTGCTGGACCTGGGTGAGGGTGTCTGAGTGCCAGCTTACTCATGCCCTTGGCACCAGGACTTCTGACAAATCAGCCTGTCTTCTCTTGGTGAGAAGAGAGTTGGCTTTCACCGCTTCTCTCTGCAGACCAAAGGATGTACTTCTCCTTTGAAGAAGCTGTAATTACAGAAGAGCCCAGCAGCACTTTTCTGTGGTGGTAATGGATATATCAGCATTTACACAAAGCCCCTTGTGAGGGATTTACTGCTCTGCCGTTTATATTAGCCACACAGCGGATGTATAAGCTGCTAACCCAAAAGTATTTAAAAAAAGTTTAACACAGCATAGCAAATTTCAGTAGGCCTTGTGTGGGAGCAAGCTTGCACTGGTTTGATAAAGAGTGATTTTTAAGGTAGTTTGGTTAGAGCATTTCTTATTTGTATGTACTTGTATCTGGCTTGTGTGTGAGTTAATTCAGCCTATTCTGACTTAAATAAACTAGAGACTATGCAGAAATTCTGTAAGGATTCATGCATAGCATCCCCTGTGCTGAACAGGTCTTAAATAAAACAAGCTTCTGATCATAAAAATGAGGGGCAGTGCACAGAACCAGCAAGTATTTAGTCAAACTGGCTTTGGATTTCAGTTAAAATGCTATAGACTGCGTGCAGCCACAGCCTCAAAGGGAAGACAGGAGGAATACTCAGACTCCAGCGATGTTATTAATATCATGGTGTTACAACAGAGAGGCAGTATCAGAAGCTTTCCATTCAGTTTAACACAGAACAGCACTAATGTCCTTTTATCCTCTCCCATCTTCATTATTACTTTGGGTAGGCATAAGAAAATACGCGTCTTCTGTTTCTGAGAACTAAAAATTACATGCATGCATACTGAAGCAAAGAAAAGCTTTGAATGTCAGAGGTAAAGCTGAAGGCTTTTTCTGATGGATGATCTTAAGTATCAAGAATTCATGGTTCAAAAGGCGCTTTCCTCCGGTAATGGAGTCTGAGGCGGTGTTAATATGTATGGCTTTTCCCATTCTGAGAAAATACTTCTGGCAGGAGGAAGGGGGGGAGGAGGAAGGAGAAGAACACTTCTCTAGTATAGAGATTTCCATACAAGTAAGGAATATGAAGGAATACAGGAGGCATCATGCTGTCATTGAAGCAAGACTCCTTAAAAACCAAGTTGCTCCCTGGGATGTCCATAGGATGGTGACTGACCCTGGGCCCTTGGGCACTTTCCCAGTTCTAATTTTACCTTCTATGCTTCATGTGCTTTGCAATCCCTTTGCCTAGTTAGGGCTTTAGAGTGGAAGTTCTTCTGTTCTCTGCTCCTATAGTCCACAGTGCAATGGCCTCCTTTGGTGACATTGCTCACCGCTAATATTAATATTTCTTGCTACTGCTATTGCTGTCGCTTAACAAATTGATTAGAAAATGAAGAACATTCCAAGAGATCCTAACAGAGTCTCTTGATCAGCTCTTAATCAAGACCCAACCTGATTTGAGGGGTTTTTTTCTTCCACTTTCTGTTTCTGAAGACAATCTGAGTTAAGAGTACAAGAAAATCGACAGCTGTCTTTCTAGGAAACTTTTTTTCTGAGATATGCATTTATTTTGAAAACTGGAGTGTGTGAATCCACATTTAACTACTTTTTAGTCTGTAAAGGTGTTTTTTCCTCCTGAGTGTAAGGATTTTTCTTTGTTTAGGAGCAAAACATACTGAAGCCTTAGGATGGTGAATGACCTAAAGAATCCTTTTACCTCCATGAACTATAGCTGCAGCCTTTCTCCTCCCAAGAAGCTCCTCTTGGTGATAAGGAATGTTCTCCTGCTTCTCTCTTTAATACAGCACAAATATTCCAATGAAAAATGAATTGGCAATTAGATATAGAATCTGTGGAAGTGACTTCATGTTACATCTTCAGAATTTCATTACGCTGCTGCCCGTATTACCATTACAATAAATATTGGCAGGTCTCAAAGTGCTGTACAAGACGATAATGCTCCATCTACCTGAGTCAGTACATGTGAACGAGTAAATTCCTAAAGAGATACGCTGAGTAGTGTAACTAAAGAGCAGAAATAATTGCCTGTGTGCCTTCAAAAGTGGTCTGAAGGACTAGGGAGGAGAAACTTTAGACAGTGATCGCAGAGAAAAAAAGATAGGGGATGTGTTGAACCCTTGTCATGATGTTCCACCCATCTGACTACATCAGCCTTCAATGAAAGATGTCAGGAGGCAGGAGCCAGTGCACAAGCTTCTAAAAAGAGAAGCTTCTATGAATTTCATGTGGATCTTGTGCTCTGTGTGTAGAAGCCCCTTCCATGCCTATGAAAATAACTCTGGCACTTCAGCTTGTCAGGCAAAGTGGTGGCGGTCCCCATGGATTTTGTTTCTGTAAGACTGGGACTGAGGGTGCTGCTTGGTTGAGTTCACACAACTTAATATACAGGAGAATGTTTCTGCAAATGCAGTCAGTCTAACATTTTAGTTATAACTGAGTAATACTGCAGACTTGTTAGACACTCAACCCATTCCCTGTTCAATGCTTTCAGAATTAATAACTGATTCAGCTTGGGACATGATGAATGTCTATGTCAAAGTCTAATCATATCTGGCTTTTGTTCCAGCATATTCCAGAGACAAAACATTCTTTTATGACTCTCTTAGTCTATGCATTTTTAAATACACAGAATAAAAAGTCTTGGCAGCAGTCCAGTCACTAGAGTGATATTCATTCCAGGAATATTTTTAAGACCACTGTTTGTTCTTCATCCTCCTGGTATTCTTCAGTTGCTTGTTCTTCTCTTTACAATTGAGACATCTTTTTCTTTTTAAATTTTAAAAATTATATGTGGTAAGAAGACCTAAATTCTAATGATAAAAGCTATTTATTTACCTGTATTTATTCACAAGCCATCACGGTCCTTTAAACTTCACAAAAGAAGTTCAAAGGAGGCTGTGAATTCAGAGTCTGATTATGTATTTCAGTCTTCTTCCCTTATGGGATAATCTCAGATGAGTTACTACTACTTGCGTTTCTATAGAGAAAACCTTTATCATGTGGAGAGCTCCAGAAATGGCAAAGACATCACTTTTTCTAGTGTTACTCAAGCCTGAGTAACTGATCATCTGCCTACTCTGGCTTATGCTTGGAGATGTAACACCGAGCTATTAGAGCAACTTCAACATGAGGTACCTTGAAACGTCTTGCGAATAACTTCAAAGGTAGCATGTGCACTAGTGAATACTGGCTATGTCTGGCATGGTTGGGAGAATCTGGCCTACAGCCAAAGAGAAGTCCAAAAGAATCCATCTCCTTGGAAGATATTACGATTTACAAAAATAAACCCGTGCAGTTACTTTCAGTCATAAAACTAATGACATTTGAATAACAACACTTGGAAAAAAAGAATTTGGTTTTAACAAAATGTGCACTCCTTGAAGCTGTTTCAATTATTGATTGTTGGATTATGGCATTAGCAATAACTCAGATCTTGAAATGTTTTAAAGCAGCCTTTTCATTTTCATATGAAGATTGAAGAGGTGCTTGTTC
>NW_010391232.1:20396-40166 GCF_000710305.1 Buceros rhinoceros silvestris | reverse complement strand
AGCAGGATGTGAAGATGAACTCTGCATCCAAATATAGAAATAACTGACTACCAAATATAAAAACAACTGACTAGGCTTCTAGTTTTTACAACATAAATAGTTGCTTTGATCACCACCCTTTCAAGGGAAGAGGTATTTTGACTTTTGGTTTTACGAAGACAAAAGTACCTTGGAGATCATCGGAGTTTGGAATGTCTTTCTTGTGAGGAAGAAACCTTAATGTTAAGGCTGTCCTATACAAACTGTCAGGGATCAAATACTTGTACCCATTCTGACATTGACAGCACTTTGTTAAAGGAACAATTCCAAGGTGGCAGCTTGTAAACTTGTGGGTTGTTTTAGGGTCAATATGATCCATCTAGCCCTGCTTCATGGGTCTCAAATGTAGCCATTCCTTCTGGATGTAAACCCAAAGACCAAGTCTGTCTGACCTTCCAGTGCTCTTGTTCTCATCAAGTGTTTTTTTTCTCGTAAAGAAAAAGAGCTTTTTGCTTCAGGAGTACTGCATCATTTTACAGCTATGTCCAGTCCAAAGACAATGTGTTCGAATGGAGGAAAAATTAGAAAGCACAGTGACAAATTTTGATCTCTGAGCAGCTTATCTAGGAAAGGGATAGATTTGCTCATCACTTGTAGGCTTCAAGTCAAGATTTGGTATCATTTTAGCTCAGTAGAGAATGCCTGAGTACAGCTAGTGGACAAAGACAGGGCAATTCTGGGGCACGGGTTATGGAGGAGGATCTGACTAGATGCACAAATGATCCCTCCTGGCCTTCAGACTGCTGAATTACTTCGTGCACGCTAACCGCAGTTTACAGTAAATGTGTGCAGTGGAAATTACCAACATAATGAAACAGGCTGTAACACTTCGCTGCGCTTCTTTTTATTCTTCCGTATGTGAACAAAACGCCAGAACTATGTAACAAGATGGCACATTACTACTGCTATTACCTATATTCTTCTAAGAGAACTTTCCCTATGTCCCTTCTTGTGAAGGACAAAAGGGGATATTCCTGCAATGACTGCTGCACTGGTAACAATCAAGGGTGAAGGTATGTGATTCATGAGTGGTGTGTTGATATGGGTGCACTTCTGTGCAAAAATTACGGGTTCCCCTTCCAACTCCAGTCTATCTCTAGCTGGCTCGCTAAACCCAACACAGTAAATATAAGTGGCTAGATTCTACTGTGGATCCATCTGCAAACATACCATGTGCCAGCTGCTCTAGGTAGGGTATCTTGGCATAGACTTCTGTTTACAGGGAAAGCCTTTTTTTTTTGCTTCCCTAATTGTTTCCATGTATTTCAGACTGGGGTTTCTCCCATTTCATGGACATGAGAGCAATTAGCGAAGAACTTACAAGCTCAGCAGAGTTAGGGGAGTAGTTTATAAACACATCAAGAGTGCACACAAGCGAAGTTTTCCCAGATCTGGTGAAATGGTAAATACAGGCATCTCTCAATTATTCTGACCAGCAGGGGGGAGATGGGTTAACCTGGATAAAGAAAACACAGATACTACAAAACATATGTAAATGAGTCAATAAGATTGTATGATAAAAACATAAAAAGGAAAAGGTTTACAATGCTTTTGGCTTAGATTCACGGGTGCTATTATGCTCCTGAGCTGGGAAGTCTATGTGGCATGCTACTATATACCTTAGCCCAAATTTACCATGTGTAGTATAAATATTTCCCTGGTTCCACAGCCCTAAGACATCCCATTTCTCAGTGAGGGCTCTGTGTTCATGCACAGGGCTGTGAGCAAGAGCAATGCCACTCCTGAGCTGCTTCTGGCTTGGCTGGTCTTTCTCCTGACATTGCCAGGACTTCTGGTCATAGGGGCAGTGCAGACACAACTCCCTCTGTGGTTATAGTGCAGCTGATCTGCTTCATGGGCACCCTGCCCGACGGGTGGCAGAGCTCACTACAAGGCTTTCCTGGGATCTAATTTGAGTGGATACTCTTCTGTCTGCTCTCTGAATTGTGGTTGCTCTCCCATACTACTTCAATTAAATAGCTTCTGTCTGCTATTCTAATACTTACCAATACTCAGACTGACATTTTCATACACTTCTCTAAACATATGGTGTCAAAATTCAGCCTGGATTACACTGATCGGCTTTTCTGGGAAGAATACAGTGGAAAGTGTCTTACATAAAAAGATTATGAAGAATGGTATAACCAGACATACTGCACTATGTGATATCTTAAAAGCTGCTGACATGTGGTCATGCAGTGCGCTGGTAAAATGAAATATCCTTGAGTACTAAATGTCTAAAACCATAGCGTGTGTATAGAGCAAAGAGGGATGAGAATAGCCTGTAAGGAGTTGCTGTTATAGATTAAGTACTCTAGTACTTGCTTTCTAGAATTAGTATCTATTAGCACATCAGATTGGGAATGTGTAAATATTGTTATCTATTCCTGAACACTTAAATATCCTCTCTGAATTCCAATTCTGTGTTACTGCACATTCCATTCCTTTGGTGGAACTTGTGTTCTCAGCTGTCCAGAATTACACAAGGTTGATGCAGTTAAGTATGGTTACTTGTTTAGAATGGACCATCAAGAGTTAAAGCCCTCTATTCTGAATGGACAATAATATCTCAAGGTATTTTTTTTCAAAACCCCAGGACTTATCTTGGACATGGCTTTCTCTTTCTGCTGCTAATGGATACCTGTTGGCCAAGTGATGTTGGGAATGATGGTGAAGGCATATGTGTAGGTGTTGCACATAGCTGTAAAGCAACATGGGCCTTTATGGTTCCAGGCTATTATGGATTGGGTCCCATCTCTGTCTGGTTATACTGCAGAGCTCCTATCCAGCATCCTTTAGAGGAGCAGTAGCATTGTTTACGCAGGCAGCTCTGCTGAAGTTCTCTGGGCTCACAGAACTTGCATCTTGTGAAAAAGCGCAGAATGAGGCCTTGAACGTGCCATAGGCAAATGTCCATATCTACCTGCTCTCTCGGTAAAGTGAACTTTTCTGCAGTGACGCTGAAAGTTTTTGGAATCAAGCCCTTGTCTGTTTTGTCACTGCCAAACCTGGGGAGGACGATGCAGATACACTTCCACTTGGTAAATGTCTAAGGAGTTGTTTTGATAAGAAGAGCCAGGTACATGTATACTAGTTGCCTCCTTAGCACTGAGCCTATCCAGCACTCTAACCCTATACTTTAGTCACTACTGACAGGTAGAGGGCAAATTTGCATAATGAACTGTTTAAATATTCAGTTTTATCAAGGCTTCAAGGCACTATTTGTCCTCCGCATCTTCAATAGCTAGTGACCCTATCTAAATCAACATCATTTGTCAAATCAAATTAGGCTTGTTGTTAATTTCAGACAGTGATGTTCATCTTTTTGATGCTTTCAAACAACTCTGAGGTAAATCCCTGTGACATAATGCTGCTTAGATATGCTAAATGAGTCACTTGTTCAATGCTGCAATTGTCAGAAAAATATGAAACTTAGCTCTAAGGTAAATATTGTTGGGTCACTTGAAATGTATGCAAATTTGACATTTCTCTGCTGATTAGCATATCTACACATCAAAGTTTTCTATATATCACATCAGATATTTTTGATTCAGGAGAGTTAAGGTCAGTGGCACTTGGCATACTCTGTACTTTGCGTCAGACAAGATGAGAAATGAAAATCTTCTTCGGGAAACTTTCCAGCTCAAACCATACTTTGGTGAAACGAGAATATTGTAGAGGAGCAGGGGAAAATAGCAGAGGTTCCTGTTATTCAGTATAAAGCAGTTTAAGTATAAAAGGGGGGGGGAGGGGTAGTATAAAAAAATAAAGGAACATAAAGAGATTATTAATGTATCTAATGAATTCCAAAGGGAGAAAATAAAAGGAATAAATTAGGTATTTGGGTGCAGAGAAAATGAAAAACGTGTCTCAATCTCTGCAATGAATTTGCCTAGACAAAGTCTACATCCACATACGGCTATGTTTGCTTTTGAAATGAGTCTTGTAATGAAAAAAACAGGTGGTGTGTCCTGTTTTTATAAAGTTGTGTCTTGATTTGTGTCTTAAATGCGTCAGCGGGTGTTTTGTGCTGTCCTTCCACAAAGCCATCTGACAGTGATGGAGTGCTGCAGCTCATAAGTTCATTAGCTCAGTGGTTGCTCCCATAAATGCAATAGAACTGGTTGTAAGGGTTAATTGTCCACAGGTGTTGCACGTCAGGCCTTTGGAAATCATCAATCAATTGTCAATGGATTCAGGTCTCCAAAACTCTGTGAAAGACCACTGGGTTCAATGACAGACAAGTCTTGGTTTGACTGGTCCTAGGCAGCCATGTACACCATCGCGGGAAGGATAATTTACATAGCCCCATTCAAGTCCTGATACCTGGACAGATCCGTGTACATGAGGGTAAGGAAGCACACAGTGAGCAGAGAGCAGGTGCTAAAATCCCAAAGAGCACCTTGCTGGAGAGTAAACTCAGAGCACAAGTTCCACGTCTGTCTTTTATGCTGTAGTGAAGTAACTCAGTCATGTAGATAGTTTTTCTTTTTTTTCTTACAGAAGGAGTGTAAGTATCTCAACAGCAGCATCCAGTGAATGCCAGGAAAAAAAAATTGTTTTAAAAATAAACCAAACATTTTCAAATTATTGGAGCAGAAAGATGTGTCAGACACTGCTAACATATGTCTATTTTTCTCATTCTCTCCTGTAACTGAAACATGGCCAAACTCTGTTCCCTTCTCCTTTACATTGTGTGTATATACAGATATAAATTTATATAATTCCTCTGCATGGAGCCCTTGCGTGCTACATCCTAGAAATGACTGAAAGGACTAATTAGACTCTAGAAGATAAGACACAGAAATGCCAGTGGATCCACTATTACTGCAGGGCATATAGCCCCACTCAACCACATTAGTACTTGGTGTTTGATAAATCAATACTAGCTTTTATCTTCTAAGTAAAAGATATTTTATTCTCTTCTTTCTTTCCTGTGATGGGTGACATAAAACCAGGAACTGCGCTCACATTCTTAAGGCAAGATTTTAAAACCGGTTTGGTGTAAGATTCACATTTGCAAGCTGCCCATGCTTCCCATATTGGCAATGATTTTGACAAATGTAAAAAAGTCACTAATATTTTGACACTTTCACTGCCCAACTATGATACCAGCTGGCTGTGAATTCAGTTATTCATTGTTCTACTGTATTTTAAAGACTGGTCCGGAGCCAATGTACTGGACCAGCTCCATTCATTCATTTTCAAGATTGAAGTTTCAGCTAACTGTAGTGGCCATTTTTCAAATAGATCTGGAAACCTCTTCCAATTTAACAGGATCATGCAGGAGAGAGAAAGTCAAGTGTGCATGTAGATTTAAAGCTCTGCTCTTCAAGGGAAGGAATATGTACGTTTCAGCGTGAATCAGCCTAGTCTTTGCAGGATTTCTGACTGCTCTCATTTTAAGACATAACCACTGTTTTCATCACAGTAAAGCAAGCAAAAAAAAATCTTTATAATAGACAGATGGATTTAAAATAAAATTGAACTAAGGGATAACTGTTCTGAATTTTTAAAATGAGAAATCACCACACTGGACTCCTGCTGCCTGAGGTTTAATAGCAACTCAGTCATTACTTTTAAAGAACCTAAAAAGCAACCTACACATTTTTGGCTCCAGATAAGCAAATGCAACTTTAAAACAGACAGAGGTGGAGGAATCAGAAGTACATGCAGTGCAGACCAGAAGCACAGGACTCTTCCTAAGTCCAATCTTTTCTCATCCTGGAGAGCAGATACACGTCCAAGTTATCAGGTTCTTTTGAAGTGCCCTTCTTTAACCAATATAATAAAAACATGCTTACTTAGTAAGTCTTCTTTATTGTGCCTGCTAAGGTTTTTACACTATTTTCCAAAGTCAGTAACAATATTCATCCCTCTGGCTTGTAACGCACTGATTAAAAAACAGATTGCCAGCAGTCATCTGCTATTGTCTGGCTTCTTAAATTCTGTTTCTGGTTTAATTTACTTGATTGTTCCATGCACTATTCATGAGTTCTATAATATTCCAAACTTTAATTTCAACAGATTAATTCTTACTAATTATTCAACATATGAACCTGCACAGGAGAATTGTACTGTATGCACCATCCTGAGGCACAGAATGCAATGTCGAATCGTTTTCTGATTTCAAGTGGAAAACAAACTAATTATGTGGAAATATGATAATATATTGTGCTGCAGGGACCAGCCCTTTGTCTGTTTAGAAATGTTTACTTATGATCGGCTCCCTGTGTTATTTCTTCCAGGAGGAGATGCCCTTTCTTAATGCATAAACATTATTGACTGGTCCATGATTCTTTACTTCAAGAAAGCTGATTTACATAATTTTATATTACTTCCGTCTGGTGGAAACAAACAAGACATACCAGGAAAGTAATAATTGAGCTAGCTGTAGTAATCTGCGGGGAAGATGAGACACGGAAGTCCTTGGAAATGAAGGATCACTTATTTCTCTTTTATTTCTCCTACTTTTTTTTTAAGCTGTCATGCAGCTTTACCTCTGCGCTGTTTGATTTGATGCGTATCGGCATCCAGCACTTCATCACAGCATGGGGGTGCAAATGAACCATCAAAAAACTGAAGCAGAACACACTCTCTCTCTAGTTTTCTGTCAACGAACCCCAGTCAAAGATAATTGGGTAACGCTGGTACTGTGAGGTATCTGGATGCTGGATCGTGCATTGTTTGGAGAAGTGCGGTGAAGCCCTGCTGCAGTCAGGGAAGCTGTCAGCAGTCTGGCCTGTGGTGTCTCAGCTTTACCAGGTTTGAAGCTGTGGCAACAGAGCAAAACCTCACTGTAATGCTGGAAAAGGAATGATTTAGTCCAATATGGGAGGTGGGGGGTAGGGGAGATAAGAGCTCCCCCAAAGTAATATATTTTTGCTTCCTATGCCATGTGAAACGAGGTATGTGCTTCAAATTGAAAGGTTGAAATGTGTTTTCAGAAATAATCACCAGAAGAAAACAATAAAAATAAAATAGGGGAATTGAGTTTTTCAGGGACCCTGATCAGTAGTGGCATTATGTAGCACATCAAGGCTCCAAAAAACCAAACACCAGCAACGATGGAGGAAGAGAAAATCTGGACCTTAGGACAAGCTTTACAAGACCTTGTGTGAAACACCGCTATTTAGCATATATTGTAATATTTTCATGCCCACTGGAAAGCCAACTCTTAAATAACAGGGAGGGTACCTGGCTTTCTATCCTTCCATCTTCCCCAATAACTTTTAATTTATGAACTTTGCAGTATCTAACACATTCCACTATTTATCTCATTTATTTTATAATGACAAAACCATTTGAAGATTGTCTGCTCTCTGGTTCATTTGTATTTTTGTTGTTATTTCCGCTGTGTCTTGCCTAAAGGCCCTAAGGTCTTTAGATACTCAGAGGTACATGTAACTAATGCAAACGAAATCCCTGTCCTACAAGTTCCAGTTCTAGAATCCAATTTCTGGACCCAAAAAGAAGCCTGGCATTCATCTGGCCGTTTTTGTGGTAAGTGTAATAGAAGTTTTCAATCACATTATCCCTATCTTATAGTGTGAAAACTGAGTCAGTGCTGTGAACAGAAGTTATTTCACTCCTCTCTGAAAATGTCTCTTCTCTCCCTTGTTCTGACTTGGTGTCTGCTGATATTGAGTTAAAAGTCCCCTTATGCTCTGCATCTGCCTGTCCCAACTCTGCTGCTCGATACTTGAGAGGAGGAATCGAACACAGAACTGAGCGTGGGATGAATCCATTCATTTGTTCCAGCCACTGGTTTTCCAAAGACTTTTTTTCTTGCCACAAAGAAAATGGAGAAATCTATTTTTCACAATGGAAATGTTCCCAGAGAGACCAGGACAGCTCAGGAAGGATATGAATGTTCAAAGAGGCAGTGCAGAGGGGATTTTTTAATATTAATTTCAGGTCTTGGATTCAGGTTTGATACAAATCTGAAAAGTACTGTCTTAAAAGACTCTGCTATGAATTTCCCGGTATCAGGTAAGGATGGTTTTGTTCACACTAAGTGAATGATCAGGGAACGAGGAGGAAGATGGGACTATAGGTATGCAATGGTTATTTTTCTCATTGCTCCGTTGCTCAGAAATAAGGACTGCAGAAAAGCAGCTGTAAAGCATCTCTTAATGGTATTTAAATAATTGAAATGGAGATATCATTGTAACCTCTCAGACCATGTTTTTTCCTTGCTGCAGCAATGCTTAGTATGTTGGAAAAGCAACATGAGGAAGCAGGGAAGAAAGGAGGAGGTTTCCCCAATCCCAGGGTGTAATATGGATCCTGCTACAGCCTGCAGCTGTACCACTGGCTCTAGGCTGTGATCTTGTCTCATCTCCAGCTCAGCCGTGTCAGATCAGGACAGTCCTTGGCTGAGAGATGTTCCTGAAAAAAAGCTAAGAGATGTTTCCAAAAGCAAGAGGTGAATGGTGGTAGTTAGCTGGGGCTGGATCAGACCTCAGCAGCCAGGGAAGAGACCTTTCTGCCACTTCTAGCTCCATATCTGTAACAAAACCGGTTGCTGGCAGTCTGGGGAGTTGGTGATGCCAACCATACACTACCCTGTAGAAGTGTTGCCCCACCTTACAGGTTGGCTGTGGCATGATCAAATATCTTGAGCAGGACCAGGTAAGAACATTTCTAGCAGTGCAGAACATGGAACCCTATCTTCCCTGTCCTGAGCTACTGCTCTGAAAAGGGCAATCTTTTGATCTATGTGTTTTGTGTCCTTTCAATGCAGTTTTCATAAATCCTGCGTATCTTTTTGCAAGAAGGCAAAATTTTCAATTATTTTTTTTCAGCATTATGTCTGTGTATGAGTATAAAATGAAAAAGGATTTTCTCGCGCTTGCCTGGAGAGCTAGGAGTGCTCTGGGCTGGCCAAAGCAGTCGCTCAGGCAGTGTTAATGCAGGAGATGCAGTACTTCCTAGATATGGGAGGATTGGTGCCAAACATGAACTGTGTGCCTGACCAAGGGTTCCACCATCCCCAGCCCTCCCACAGTTTAAGCCCCGAGCTGAGAGCAGTGCTTTTTGCCCATATGGGTACGCTATAGGGTCCCACTGAGGCCTCTGCGGATGATGGGGTGTGGGATGCCAATACATGTGCTGTTGGTCACTGCCTCTGCACTGACACTTGTTAACCCTGGCATCTCTGAGCATGTGGCTGAGTCAATTAGGTTTTGATGTCTTCTGCAAGGGCTGTTGAAGGCATCAGGAAAGTTTGGTTTCTGCTGCTCTGACCTACCTTGAGCTGTTCCTCACCTACCTCAGATGTTCCTTGTTTCAGACATGAGCATTTTGTTGGTGATTTGCAATGGTATTATGTAGTTTTGCTCAAAGAAAGGGTGGGGCAAGAGGCATCCTTGATTCTGGATAAAAGAAGCTTTTCCAGTCCCTCCTTCTCATTACTTTCAGACTCCCCCTTTTCCCCCTTCCTGTATGTGTGTCTCTTCATGGAAGGACAAGTTCCCCCTCTCAGCCCATTTCTCTCGGGTGGTTCTCAGCAGATTTACCTTCCGTCTCCTTGACTTGTACGCTTCTCCTTCCACTGCATCAACTCATCTCTGCCAGCAGGACGGGGCTTGCAGTGCATTTTCTATAAAGGACAGGCTTCTGCTCTACTCTCTAGTGGTGTGTCACTACCCATCCATAGAAACCCCAAGGAAGCTAAAAAATGGTATGACCTCAGCCAGGTCATCTGAACAGGTCCATATCTTGTACCTGCTCCTACAGACTGGTGCTTTTGTAACCAGTCCACACTCTGACCAGTGTTTATGGACCTCAGCCTGGCTGCTCTATCAGCAATGGCCATAAATGAGGTGATGAGCATGCTCAGATTTACCATGTGCATATTTTGTGGTGTCTCTGCAGTGGGTTAGCTGGTGCCCACCCACGCTGCATTTCACTGGAAGGAAGCCTGCCATGCTTAATAACTTCAATGATATAAGCTGAGAGACTTTTGTCGAGACAGTGACTGATCCAAAGCCTGTTGAAATAAATGCAAAGAATAGCCTTGTCTCTAGCGGGCTTTGGATCAGGCTCAGATTCGTGATCATAACATACTGCCATCTTTTGTAATTTTGTGAGAATGGCTTTCTCCTTAGTGCAACAAACCTTAGCTAAGGGGAGTGGGGAGGAAAGGAAGGCAAAGAGAACCACAGAAACTGTGCTAAAGGAGTTTAAAGTGAAAAATGCATTAAAAATTTAGTATGAGAGCAAAAAACAAACTACTTTGCTCTGTAAGGGTGAAAGGGGGGAAAAATTATTATTTCAATATGTACCAAGCAAGGACAAGCACAAATCTGACCACGTCTGAGAACAGCAGAGAGCCACAGCCTTGACTTACATTGAAAAGTTCTGGCAAATATCTCGGTTTGAAGGAAGGTGTGAGAAGGAAAGAGCCAGAATTGGCACATGTTTGCGTGAAGCTATACCACACTTAGCTTTTGAGACTTTTTGCCTGATTTGAATGCATATGTTTGATAATAGGAAATGACATATTTATGTTTACTCCTTACGTTACTCAGGAGTCTTTGGAAGGGTTTGGGGAGTTAGTACAAATGGTTCTGCAAGCTTCTGCGTCATTCTTGACAAAGCAACTTGATAATTGAGGGTTGTGCTCTGTAAGGCGTGTAAATCCAATGGCACTGGGAGCTCAGAAGGTGTGCAGGTAACTCTGAGATCACAGGGGAAGAATTTTCTCACGTGAGCAGAGTGAGTTTCGGTTTGTCCATCTGCAGGGACTCTTGGCCATGCAAAGACTCCCAGTAATATCTGTTGTGTCCCACCTGGTCACACTAGTCTGGCTGTGGGCATCACCATGCAAACTGAGACTTTAAGGAGTGGTAGTCAGACATTATCCCAGTGCTTCCATATGTTTTGAGTTTTTCTAGTGGGCTCCACTTGAATTTCCCTTGTTCTGATTTTTCCATGGGGAAAAGTTGTCTTCTAGGGGCTAAGAGATGAATCAGGAGAAAATCTGGTTGTGCCTTTCAGCACTGTCTGAGTTAGCTTCTTTATGAAGCTGGGTGTGCATGTCAACAGTGTCTGTATGGAGCCTTCTGGAAAGAGCATTATCGAGGAGTCTCTTGGAGAAAACAATTCTTCTCTGGGTGATTTTTCCCTCTAAAAGCCACTGTACAATCAAGGAGATAGATACGTGAGAGGGGGAAGATGCAAATATGCAAGTCTAGGCCATCCACAATTAGACACCCAAGAGCGGGAAACAAACCCCCTCACTCTCCTGCAGGAGTAAACATGAGTAAGAGATGTCAGTGCAGCTATGACATCTGTTTACATGGGGATTTTATGCACCTGCTCACTAGGCAATAACAAATGCTTACCATGGTGGTAGCTGTATCACACGGTACATATGCTGCTTCTGACATACATAACACCTCTTTAAGGAAACACATGGCCCCATATGTCATGAGAACTTGTTTACATTCTACAATACAGTAATGGAAAATATGTTTCATAATAAATGTTTTCATCATTTTTGTGTTTAAGGAAAGAATGGGAGTTTTACGCCCTAGCTGTCAAGCTGAGCATCCTCCCTCATTGTTCTCATTGGGAGATGTGTGGCTGCGGACTAAACTTCTTACAAGCTTTCGAAGTTCAGAGAAGTTGGGGTTTCAACTGGTCAGTTTTAAGGGCTAATGCCCATTACAAAGGTAAAATGATAAAAAATTGGAACATATATTTGGGTGCAACTCAGGATGTTTCTTGATTTGGCTTGCTGTCAAATGACCAACTGATGGTCACTTTGACAGGAGCAAATGTCGTGTATTGTCTGTGTAGAGCTCTTGAGATACTGAAGCCACCTCAGGAAGAGGATCCCAATGGCTTTACGACCCCATCTTTTTTAGTTCACTTAGCCTGGAATGAGGAAAATGCATCACATTATTTCATATCCATAAGATGAAGCAGGTTCTTACTTGAAGGTTGTCTAGTCCCACCTCCTGAAAAAATAAGTTGAATAGGTTTTACCTTTGATATGTTTTTTGGGGTGAGATATTCAGATTTACACTGCTATTTTAAGGCTTTCCCCTTCTAGTAGTTCTGTCTTCAATTGTCAGTGTTTCCACCACGACGATTGCTTGTACACAGGAGTCTTTGTCCTCCATTCACTCCTGGCTGCTGAGGTAAGATTTTGTCCTACAAATAAACTAACAGTACCGTAAGAACTCAAAAGAAGCAGCTGTTCTTTCCTGTGGAAGAACAGACAGAAGACAGATTCAGGAGTTAAGAATTCTTATTATAAGGAATTTTTGTCTTGATATTTACCCTAACTGTCACTTTCTGGGGTTGGTGTTTTGTTTGCTTTTTTGTGGAATTCGCTAGCAAGTGTGGAAATCAGACTCTACCTTGTAAGGGGAATCCCCAAATTTACAGTTAAAACTGAAGTGAGAATGTTAGAGAGATGCAGTCCAATAACTTTTATTATTTTGATGTAAGGAATGATACCTTGATATATTGTTCAAACGCATCTTTTGTCTGTGCAGTCCTTCTGCAAAGCAGTATTCACCGCTATTTCAGCAGTTCCTCTGATATGAAAGAATGGATGAATAGACCATTTATTCAAAAAATATAATAACATAAGCTGGTTTCTGTGCATGGGTAAGACGTTTAACAACAAAGAATGTCCATGAATTTCATAGCATGTCCACCCCTAGTACTTTTTATTACCCTTTGTCACCTCAACTACCACTTACCTATATTAAAAAAAAAAAAGACTTTAAACTATCTGCCAGATAACTTCTTTAGATGCCATGTGAGAAACGCAAGCAGTGTTCAGCTGTTTCTTCTTTCTTTGCATTGGTTTAGATTTTATGCAGTGCATTATTTATTCCTCTCTCCCAGACTCTTTTCCCGGTCTGGAAAGTCCTTGTCTGTTTTGGCCAGGCTCAGATAAGTGATGTAACTCTATGTGATCTGACAAACAGGGGCCACAGAGCACTTCAAAACCTTCTTATGAAGCGTGTCAATGGTAAAATGATAACAAAACTATAAAAATAGCTTAAACTGACTTACACTTTCTCAGTGTTAGTTTGAGTTTCCTGGGGCTTGTGCAATATGTCAGGGCATGAAGGTACTCTTGCCCATATGTATTTGAGGACAAAGATACAGATTTTGAGCACCCTGAGCTGAGCGTGCCTTTTCTGTTTCAAACATGCTGCTCCAGTGTACTACCACATGAAAACACTCGCGCTAAAGCAACCCATTTAGCAGAAAGTCTGACATTCCCTGGATAGCACAGGGCAGCCCTGTGCAGCCCTAGCAGAGCAAAATTTAGTTCTACTCTTGACTCTGACAGCTACAATGTCATTGCAAAAAGTTAAAACACCTCCCAAACTATCTGGTCACTGCAGTTTGCATAATAGAGAAACATGATTTATTCTTTTAATACCTCGAGAAGCCTAAGGCCCTAATTCAGTGAAGTATCTAGGTCTCATTGACTTCAGGGATGTTTGAAGTTAACCGCGTGCTTCATTGCCTTGTTGAGTTGGGGCCATAGATATAATGATAATGCACACACTATTGAGCATGGGCTTAACAGGCTTCCATGGTGCTGACTTCCATTCCTCAAAAATTCTACCGTCCTGAAAGTATCCCTTTAATACACCAAACCATAAGCTGGTTTTGTCCCTAGGATAAATTCTCAACTGATGGAGTCATACATAAGATTCTGTTTCTCTCAAAACTGAAGCTCCCTTTTCATCCCATAGATACATATATGAATATTTCCATTTAAAACTATATATTTGTATGTTATTCTCATAATTAGGCCCAAGACTCCTTTTGAATTTATAATTGTCCATAGAATGGAGACAATAACAAATCTTGTTTGACTTAGAATTCTTGGCAGTCATTTCTTACTTTTAAATGAATTTCCTCCATTTTTTCATTTTATTCATTACCACAACATAGATACAGTGATTCTGAAAATATTTGGGACACCTTTAACTGTTGCATCTCAACCCATCTATTTATTTAATGTTCTTTAGAAGAGAATGATATTTTCAACTTCAACTGTGTTAGAGTACATGAGTAACTTTTAAAACAGTGATTGTGATCCTCGTTTTCAGGCTTCTGTATGTTAACCATGCTACTGAAATGTGCAGTGAAATCTTACCTATTAATTTCTCCTATAAACTCTACAGAGGAGGACTATTGCTCATGTACTTAGGTGTCTTGTTTACAGCAGAGTGCTCACAAGCTTTATGAATGGGAGAATGGCAAGTTTAAAAAAGAAAATAACTTGAAATCCCTGCAGAAGAAGTTTCCCAGCATTTTAAGGAAGCACACAATGTTCCATCAGGCTGAAGCCAACCTTTTCTTCGACTTATTCTCAAGTGAAGAAACAATATGATAACAATCTACAGAAACTTGGCAGGATAATTAAATAACCATTTTTCTTCCAATGTCTGATCAAGCCAGAAAGAGAAAAATCACAAAGATGAGACAAATTTTATTTTGGTCTTATGTGGTGAGCAGTTTCTGAGAAACACGGTTTCCTCGCTACAGGGAACCAGTGCTCGCTAATAGTGGAGCCAAGCAAAATTTCTGAAAATTGTTATTATAATGTTTACATAATGAGATCATAATTTTTTCCCTTATGAAGTACAGGTGCAAAATCTAAACTCTCTGCTCCCAGAAGTGCAACTTTCCAGCCATTCCTTTCTTATGCAGTTCTTGAAACTCAACCAGCCAGCTATTAATGGGCTATTGACAACTTTGGTAACACTTTTTTCCTCGTGCAACCCTACCAAAGCAAAACAAAACCCCAAACAAATCAAAATTTCTCTGCTCTTTCATTTTCTTTCTCTCTCTTTTTTTCTCCTCATATTTTATTTTTTTGAGGACCAGTCAACCTACAGAAGAGCATCTGCTGGACCCTGAGTGGGGAAGCAGACATGCGGAAGCCTTGCAAATGTAAAAGCCAGGAGTGGGTCGGACCCCAGATGGTGAGTGTTTGCTCTTAACAAGGAGGCTCTTTCCCCTTCAAAAGAAGGGAGGTAGCACCCTCTAGCACTGAGCTTTTGCTACCACTCCAGTGACAGGCACTGCCAAACATAAATCAGAGTGATAACAGCCTCTGCTGGGGATTCAGACCCACATTTTCCTGCACGGAAGATAAAACCTTTTCTGGTTCTTAATTCAATCACATACCGAACTGGCAATCTTGCATATCAAAATGGGAATCCTGGGAGGCTGCTGGAATATGCAGATCAACAGAAGCTAATTAGCATTTACTTGCAGCCATCCTTAACTGATTGGCAGCACAGCTGTGGGGACCATGCAGAACATGCTGAGTTGCATATTTGTATGGCCACCTGCCATTTGGTGGGATCCAAAATAGTGTAAACTACCACTTTACAATAACTCAATGACCTTAGTTTTGAAGTAATATTGAATAGACATATTTGGCTAAGTGTATAATTAGTGCTTATTTCACCTGACATGCAGTTCAACAATAGGCTGTGCAGCAGTACCTTCTTAATTTGACATGTTGATGTCTTAATTGAGATTGACAACTTGTTAAGAGAGGTACTATATTTCCAACGCAGACTGAGATCTACCCATCATCACCGCCTTTCCTCAGTGTGTGAAACAATGTGCTTTTATGCCTTAAAACATATTCCAGCTATTCCAAACTGAACAATCAAATGAGAGCAGAGATGGTTGATGAAAGCTACAGCTCCGGTTCTTCCAGGGGTTTTCTGTAAGTACTTTAGCTCAAAATACACAGTGGAGTGGGACCCAGAAAATAAAAATGTCAGGAAGCATAACAAAGAAAATAAAGGGGAAAAACATGTTGAGGCAGAAGGAATGTCAGGACAGTTCACACAATGGTGCTGAAGGGAAAAATGAATGAAAGCTCTACCAATGACCTACTGTAAGCCGTTGAGAAAGAGTGGTGCCTCTCGTGGTTAAGGAAGCAAAGGTCTCTAGCCTGATTGCCTCATCATCCTAATTTGGAAATCTGGATTACCTGGTTGTCGGGATACCTCAGTTTACAGGCAAAAGTAACCGAAACAGACCAAATTTGTGTACCCTTGACAAACTATATGTAAATGACCTCTGTGAACTGGGGTGTTTTCTCAGGCTGTCTGGATTGGTTTGTAGAAACGAGGAATTTGGACCTGCTTCAGACTGCATGCTAGAGAATTGAAAAAACCTAAATATGGGTCTGGTAAGTAATAGGAAGGGTACATCTAGGATTGCTGATCTCTATGAAATATAACATAACATATAGGCAGTGCTATAATACTCGGTGGAAGATGTAGTAGCGCAATGATAGATAAGAATGGAGCTATTGTTTGTGTTCCAAAAGGGGACTGTAGCCTGTGGAAAAATAAGTGCCTTGAATCAAAACAATATTCTCATTATTCCTGTGTCACATACGGACAGAGGCAAGACCTGAAATTCATCTGCTGTTCTTTACCTGAGAGAGTACTATAAAAAAGGCCTCCTATGCCTTAACCATTAATCGCCTTTCTTGTTGTCCTTGAGATAAGCGTGTTCAGAGATACTTTGCAGGGACGTGACCATAAGGCAATTCATGTTTATTAAAGCGCACATACATCAAACACATTCCTGATAATGCAAAAGAATAAATAGTCAAGTTAACAAAAACCCTCCCTGTGCCCCTACGAACTGTGTGAGCTAAAGATGGAAAGAACCTACCAGGGCTATTAAGTCCAGGTGACCTGCCTCTGCAGAAGTCATTCCAATAATTGCTTGATGTTTGTTCTTTGCTAGGTTCTCCATCATTTCATCAGTGCTCTTCAAGCAGAGACAGCTGTTGAAAGTTACAGCCAGGGGAGAGCATCTCTGTTCTTGGGCCCTGGTGTGAAGGCTTTGCACACACGGCCCCAGAATTGCCTTGGCTCTTTCTGTCGCCACCCTGAATCAAACCATCTGCCTTATTCAGCTACTGGAGGAGAAAAATCTCAACTCCTAAAACCCTGCCAGATAAGTAAATACTTCTGAGCTAAGGCTTCGTAGATGATTTATGACTATTGCAATAAATTCTGCAATATGTAGTAACTACTGCAAGTTGCTGTAGATGTAGCCTGCTGGGCCAAAGGGAACAAAAGGTAACAGAAGTTCTCCCGTTGTCTTGGACGCATTGTGCATCACACCCACAATTATCACAAAATTGTGTAGTTCTGTTTCTGGACATAAACAGGGATGCTGTCAGGTTAGAGAGGTCAAATGTGGCAAGAGTCTTGGTCCTGCCGAGAGAGATGTTGATTTCTCAGAAAGTTACTTGGACAAGTTGTTTTATAAGGATCTGAGCAGGCTTGGCAGCTGGTTGAATGTGGAGTGGAAGGGTCATAGGCGTCTAAGCTGACAGGCAACTTGACAGTGTGGCAGGGAGGTTGCTGCAGCTCTGGGCTTTATGTACATATGGAAAGGCAGGAGCCTGGGGCCATTGGCTCCTGAGCCCCGAGACTCCCGTTCATCTGAGACTTCCAAGTTCCTGTCTCTGTATTATGCAGCCAAGTGGAATTTTAATTAGAAACTTATCCAAATTGTTTGATAATTTTTCAAACCTTCTAGATTTCCTTCCTTTCCTTCCAAATCAGAATGAAAACAAACTTTGGAATATTAAAATAATTCCTGTGCCAGAATTACGTGTCTTCATCCAACTCTACTTCTAAATTTGTGTCACAATAGGGTTTGTGACTGAGCTATGTCATGTTGCATCATGCAATGAGAATGACAGCCTGACATTATAAGTGCTCATCACAGTGCTGTATATGTATAAAGATGTTCGAAGTTCTGCCAACAAACTGACGTGGTCGTTTGGGAAAATGTATATTTGTTAAACCACAGAAATAGTGGTGGGGGCAAGGCAGCGAATTCATTCTCCACAGGCCCACTATTGTAGTGCATGTAGGAGCTAAAATCTGATGGTGATCCTGATGTATTTTTACTTAGAGAATTGGTATGTATGATCCTCACAAATATCTTTCCAAAGGTATCTGAGCTGGCAGGTGCTATCAGCTCCACACTGGCTATCTCTGACCTAATGGCTGATGAAATGGGCTGCTAAAGAGCTTCTGATCACCTTTCACAATGAGCTTGTAGCCAATGACAAAGGCAGCATCATTTGAAATTAAGACAGGTGCTGCAAGACTGTAGTGAAGTGCATGAACATCTCCAGGTGTTCCCGGGGAAGATACTGACCACGCACTGTGTACTCCAGGCAGTGCTGCATATACTGTTCCAGGAGACCTTCTCGCTTTGATCAGAGCATTGTATTTGCACCATGGCTCCTCTGTTGCCTTTCCGATGAAATCGGCTCACTCTTGGGAGTCTCAAGAGGCTTAAGAGGTCTAAATATGGCAAAATGCTAACTGGACCCTGCAGAGGTGTTGCTGGGAAATATTTCATGCCATCCCTGAGGTTGGAAAGGGTGACCCTGCTAGCACTGAAGCAAATGATATGCATCTCCTCTTCCTGCTAGTGAAGAAAGCCGCTTTACCTGTTTAGGAACACGTTCTGGGATTTCGCTTAGTGGAAGTGACAATCTCTTGCATCCAGGTGAGATCCCATGAGAAGCAGGACAGGTCACCCATCAGGCAGGCTCTGTGACACCCCTTCGTTAGGATTTGCCCTGTGCTGTAATCATAAATTGGACAACTCCATTTTGAAAGTCAGTTGCTCAAGCCGACGCGGGATGTGGTCCACGCTAAAGACTTTTGTCTCTTTTCCACTATGCAAAATAACAAAAAAGACTAATCTTAAAACTGCTCTTAATGAGGATAACCAAAATATTAACAGTAGTAAACAAGAATACATTTGCTCATAACTTGTCATATCAGTGTAATAAATTAAGCCAGAAACACATTAACATTTGACAGCTTAAACAATGCAGGAAAAAATACAAACCTCACAGGGACTATGTGAAGCATGTTGGCAGTTTAACAGACATTTTGAGATGTAGATACATATATCAACCTTTCTCAATTTAGTCTTGATAACTCCTTTTCCTCTGTGTGCCAAAACACTGCCGTGTGAAGACTAATGAGTTCCAGATTTGTTTATCTTTGGTGACTAAGGCAGATTCATGAGCCCCTTGAACCCATTTTACAGCGGCCATGTGATACCAGCGTGCAACACCAGAGGCAGAAACGTCTCTTTTATGCTGATGGATATACGGCGTGTTAAAAGATCTCACAAGAAAGATGTACTTGGCCATCTGATACAAGGGACCATGTCAAATCTGGTTTGGATGATCTATACAAGTGAATTGTCCTGCCTGTTAGCTTTTATATGTGTTTTATGTTTGTGTTCAGAGGTGTAATAACAAATGCTTGGAATCAATCTCACACATGAAATAGGGATTATTATGTCTAACAGCAAGATTTCATGTCGTGCACTCACCAGATTTTTATAAGGGTGATGGTTTTTTCCAAACTCTCTTTTTCATAATCTGAGCTCTCAGATAAACATCGTAGCTCAGGAAGACCGTGGGTCATGTAAGTGAAATGCCTCCCTTTTGTTTTTTTTTCCTATTTCACCTCTACTTTCTTATTTGGCTCTTTAGTATTTTGCTCTTCCATTAATCAGGGACTTTTTTGAGTGTTTTAATGCTTGCCTTTGTTAAGATCTGTGGCCACAACTGGTGAAAGAAGGTTATGAATACCTTTATCGAAGGTAACATGCAACATTTTGCATTGATTTTGAAAGCAAGGCAGAGCACTTTCC
>NW_010391232.1:8750-20258 GCF_000710305.1 Buceros rhinoceros silvestris | reverse complement strand
TCTTAGCCCAGCTCTGAAGAGGGTGGTTTGGATCTATCATCCCCTCAAACCCATGACCTGTTTTTATCCCTTGACAAGACAAAGTTGGTGCAAAGGCACCTTAAACAAATGTAAAGCTGTGTGAGATTCCTTGGACAACACCAGACCCTGCGGTGGACCTGCCTCTCCTGCTGTGGCACCAGAGGTCTGGCCAGGGTCAGGAGGGGCAGCCAAGGCATGTGCCCAGCAATAGCTGTAGGTAACTGAGAGTAAGTTTAAACAACTCTGGTGAACGCCTGCATTTCTGCCTTCAGATTACTTATTGTTAGCAGTGTAACAGAGGCTCTAATGTAGCTTAGTTATGGTTCAAAACCAACCTTTTTCCTTGAATTAAGTGTGGTCCACACGTTTAAGTAATTCTGTTGGGTTTCTTTCCTGTTTTAGCAGATACATTTGGACTAACTGCTTCTGCAGAGTAATCTCTTTAGCAGAGACTGCTCTGTACCCTCCTCCTTCTTGTAAGTAATATTTTTTTCATATTTTTTGACTGGTAGAGCAAGGTTGTGTTTTTTAAATAAGTAGCAAGAACAGTCAATAATGAATCCTCCTTCCCCTCAACACTTATTTGAGAATGATAAAATCTAAACACAGCAGGACCACTCAAGACTTTTTGTAAAAGTACGATGGTATGTAACTGTGTCCTGTGCAGAGGGAGATGAAATATATGTAGTGTGTGATCTGGGAAGTAAAGAAATGTTTGTTAAAAAAACTGACTTATGTATAGGGAGTGTTTTGGGGGTTATTTGTAAGCAAAGCTTACCTGTTGTTTGAATATTTAATAAGTAACCTAGCACTTGGACTCTGGTTTTGTAGGAACCGGCCATTAGCTCTTTCTGATAGCGATACTAAACCAAGGTCAGAATTTATTTCATAGTAAAGAGTAACAAACGCTTTTGGGTTTCACTGCTCCTGGATGTATCTGTTTACTCTGCACAGCACACTCCCGCGACAGCCTGATTGAGCCTGGAGTCCCCACCTGCTAAGCATTGTACAAACACATGGTGAGAGACAGTTCCTGGCCCGACATTTACAATCTAAATTGATGTGGCAGGTGAGAAGTGGATAGTGGGGAATTTTCTTTTATTATAAATGGGAATCTGAATTGGAGAGGGGGGAAGTGATTCAGCTGTAGGCAAGAATTTTGCCCACTCTAGGTAGTTGCTAAGCCTCTACTCACAGGTCACGCTCTTCTCTCCAGCTCTCTATTTCATGGCTGTAAAAGCAACCGCTTAAGTACTATTTTCTGAACTGAAGAAAAATGCAAAAAGAAAAAGAAAATCTCACATAAGAGCAGTAGTCCATTTCTGTACCATGAGCAATGACTGTTCGTTTCCCAATAAAAGCCAGCCCTTCTTATAACATACCTTATAACCTGTTAATTATAATTTCCTTCTCTAACACTTGGATCACACCACTAAATATTTTTAAATATCTATATATGTGTTTTTTAAGCTGCTGGGTTTGGGTTACACCTTTTCCATATGCCCAACCCACACAATCCCATCAACACTTTCACACACCAGTCAAACACTCTATATTTGTGTGAAACTCACTGAAAGAAAAAAATTCCTATTACTACTACTACTAATACAAATTCATTTCTCACAACTATTAGTATTTTCCTGAATGCTGCTGAATGAATTTGCTGCAATTGAATGTGTAACTTTTTGTTGTTGATTCAGTAAAGACTTTTTATATTCATAGTTACTTTAGTCCCATCACCACACACCTTGGTTTTTTTCCTTTTTGTTTGACAAAGCTCCCTTTACAAAGCTGAATCACTTTCTGTTTGAGCAACTCCCTAATACATTTTATATTCTGTTGTTACTGGGAATGGTGTTCTGAAAGTTGATATACATTGCAACAGCAGGTGTTAAGATGGGCAAGGAGGGAACAAAAGCTCTTAGTGCATGAAAAGGTCTAATAATAGACAATTTGTTCACCTGGCACTGGCTGCATAAGCATTTGAGATGAGCTCATTGTTATTTGGCGATGAGCTTTCTGCTGCTCTCACGGATGAAAATATGGAAAATCCAGGTTGTGGAAACAAAGGTTTGCTAATATTAGAACAGTGTTAAATGGTGCAGGATAGAGCTGGGGAGGTTGCAGAGTGAGCTGTGGGGTTAAAAGCAGTGAATCGTTTCCGTAACTAGGAGAGTGATCAATAAAGATACAGTTGTGTATATTCTTGCAAGAAAATTACATGTGTAAACATTTTCAGTAACTCTACAAGTGGGCAAGCTGTTCAGAGCAGGCTTACACTCAGAAGTGTAGTTCATGCTTTTTCCAGGCTCGTTGGAATTGTGGTCATTAGTTAGGGAAGCTGACTATGAAAAGCAGAGTTAAGCAATCTGGTCAAAATGGAATTGTCAATCCATTAAGGCAATTCTCCACAGCAGTCCTGCTGGGGCTGGCTGAGCTGTGGGGCAGTGCTGAGAGCACCGTTAAATCTCGCTGGAGTCCTAAGCATGAGGTACACAGGTTCAGACCCAGGGCACTTGGTGTAAGGAAAGGGATGTTTATTTCTGGGAGCACGTTGAATGCCTCCCTGCATATCGTTGGTGTTGCGAGCATTTGGGAAGCTTTTTCTTCAAGGAAGGGAATATCTTTGCTCTGGCAGAGCCTGAAGGAAGGCAGAGACATGGTTCCCATCCACCCCCCAGAAGATACAGTGCCTCCACTGAAAGGGCAGTACCAGAGCTGAGTGTCTCTAAATTCTCCTTAGTGTGTGCCCTGCCCCTAGCAAGAGGGCTCTATGTCCTCCCCCAGAACACACAGTAAAAAGGGCATCATCCTTAACCCCGGGGAGCATTTTCACATCCTAACCTTCTAAAATCGAGGAATTCACATTAATTATAACATCCAATTAATTGTCCTGGTTTTGTTCTTGGAGAGGAAAAATCCCTCCAATCTTTTTGATTTTCTTTGATTTCCATAGGAAATGCCAGAGGACCCTGTTCCTATCTACTTCTCTAAGCCACGAACACAGTTGTCAGCCTGGATCCCAGGGATATCAAGGATGAAGAGTCTCTAAATGCTGTCGGATCTCTTTCCTTAGGCAGACTGTGGAGATGAACCCAGCACCAACAGTCACAACTGGTGAGCTTCCTCTTGGCTTCAGTTCTACTAAAACTTCACTTTACCTTCACAAAGTCAGATTGAACTTCTGGTTGAGTTGTTAATCAAAAGTCTCAGTTCCTTGAGATTATGGGTACAGTTCCCAGGAAAGAGTAATCTTGTGGTCTTTACATGAGCCCCCGGCACTGTGCAGGGCACTGGGCTCACTTTCCAATCCAAAATTATTGGGCCACATTTTGGGACAAAAGCTGCCTCCCTGTTAAGCTTACAGTGGATTGTCAGTTGTATTGCTGTCAAGCAAAGCTGATTTCACACTAGTGCTATTCACCAGCATCAGATCTGGTATTGCAAACGTTCATGGTGAAGTTAAGCTCATCTAGCAAGAGATCCACGTAATCCTATATCACTGTCCCCAAAAATCCAAATAACAATAGTGGATGTCAATGACTTAAACCATTGTGTACATAGAAGTATTTGCTAAAAAAATAAGTGCTTGGTACCTCACACTTCTAATAGTAAATATGCTGGAGAAGTTTGTAAACATTTAGCAATCAATTCATGCTTTGCTTGACCAGAGCAGCTGTGTGTCATGTCCTTTGTGCGGTGTGCAGGCCTGCTTGGCTCATATATGTATCATCAAAAAGCTGAGGAGCCAAGAGTTAGTTTCTTCATATCAGTTAGTTTTGTTCCCTGTAAATTTTTTTTCTTTTGAAATGTCAGCTGGAATTTAGCACGTAAGTGTTTAGGTATCTAAGGGGAGGCGGCAGCACTGAGCACAGATCAGATTGCTTTTCCTTGCACAACTCCCCCCTTTGCATTCCAGCCTGACGAAGTTCTGTTGCGGTTACTCAGTACATAGATAACTAAATGCTTGAAATACTAATTAAAATAGATGACATTCAACTGTTGGCCTACGCCATTTGTTTATGATGGAAGAGAACGGTGAAGCAGAATCATCTATTACCATTATCAGCAGTGTTTCTTTCCTTCTTATCTTCTTATCCAAGCAATACATAAGTTGAGGCACTGACTTGGTTCTCGTGAACAGTCTTGTTTCCGACAGAATCTCTTCCTCCACCTTTCCACTGTCCTATCTTTCAATTCACCCTGAATCTACCTTCAAACAATACATTCCAAGTTCTCTGTGGTTTGGTTTTTTTAATACTTGAAGCATTAGACTGGAATTGTTTCAGGCTAGAATGCTTGCAGCCCCGTTGTCTGTAAGCAGAAGTGTGTTCCCATTAATAAAAGGAAAAGCTAAGTGGCATGATCTCATTTTGGAAAATTAAAAGGCAGTATCGTTATTAAAAGGCAGTTCTACTAAATGTTTTCTGATGGAGAGACAATTGGGACAGTTATTGTCCAGTCACTTATGCCAAAAATATGACACCAAGAGACACGATAAATGAATGTATACATAGTAATTGTTCTGAAAGGGGCAGTCATAAATCACAGTGCAAGTTGTGGGATGTTTCTTGGTGATACTGGCATTGTGATCTACCTTGAATTAAAAGAAAATCAGATTTTCTTCTGGTTGAGTTGAAATTATATAGAAAATAGAACCCCAATTTCCCTCAAGCAGAATTCTATGCAAAATATGAAGCTCTGCAGTAAACAGACCATGTTTTGCAAAGAGGAGGGTTTGTTGAAGAATGCAAACCAGCAAGCTGTTGGAGCAAGAGGTTATTACTTCTACAAGACTTAGTGTTAGAAAGTTCTGGCCTTGAATCAGCAACGCACTACAGCAAACAGAATCCTTCCCATAAGAACCAAGAAGTTGTTCTGTGAAGATCTGCAACATCTCACAAGACCTTTTCCCTCACAAAACAGCCTGCGTTATAATGAGAAACAATCCTGTTGCGATCATTTATCAGCAGAATTTGACCTGTCTCATGGTGTCTGTGTAGATAGTCTTCCCAGGGTTCATCTGCTGTGCTTTTGGGTGGAGAAGTTACCTGCAGACCTCTTGGCTTTTTTCCCCTCAACTGCATAAGTATGTGCACAACCTTGGAAGTGGAACTGCTGAGAAGCTGGGATCTAAAGAGCCGGTAGGGTGGCTGAGTGCAGGACCTTATCAGAAAGTCTTTCTTCCTAACAGCTGGGGTCCCTGGAAGTGCCAATGCAGATGGAATCCAACCCTGGTTTAGTTGTTAGACCAGATACAGGATTCATAGGGCACTTTAAAGTCTGGGTCCTTTGTTATTTCCAGAAATCCTCCAGCACTCTCCCTCTTATCTTCCAGGGGTCCCTCCATGACCAAGTTTCTGCTGTGCTATAAGCAGTGCTAGGTAGGTTGGCATCACTAGCTATAATTCACTGTAATTGCCCTTGAAAGTACACCTTGAGGTGCTGGACAGGCAATGAAGCTGGTGAAAGGTTTAGAGAACAAGTTCTATGAGGAGCGGCTGAGGGACCTGGGGTTGTTTAGCCTGGAGAAAAGGAGGCTTGGAGGAGACCTTCTCACTCTTGACAACTACCTGAAAGGTGGTCGTAGCAAGCTGGGTGTTAATTTCTTCTACCAAGCAAAAAGCAATAGGGTGAGAGGAAATGGCCTCAAGTTGCACCAGGGGAGGTTTAGATTGGACATTAGGAAAAATTTCTTCCCCAAAATTCTTGTAAAGCCTTGGAACAGGCTGCCCAGGGCAGTGGTGGAATCCCCATCCCTGGAGGGGTTTAACAGATGTGTCTATGTAGTGTTGAGGGACGGGGGTTAGTGGTGACCTGGTAGTGATGGGTTAATGGCTGGACTCCATCTTCAGAGTCTTTTCCAGCCTAAATGATTCTATGACAGGATTTGGAAACAGGGACTGGCTCAGTTATGCTGCTATGTGATCTTATTTGCTTTGATTTCTCAGCGTGCCTCTCGTCCTGCTTGTTAGTTGTCACATTCCCTTGTGCTCTGGTTTAGACCAAATGAGCTCTTCTTACACTTTCTGTTCATACAGCTTAGGATTTAGGGACAGCCCAGGAAAAAAGCCTGGGGCCTCAAAAAAACACAATTTTGCTTAGAGAAAGCCAATTTTGGAAAGGCAAGGGGCGAAGACTTGGCAGTCACAAGCAGGTTAGTGTGAAGGGGGCATAACCAGGACCTGATGCTCCTCACCAGCCCTTTCATTGAGTTGCAAGAAAAAACCCAAATGTTTTTGAGCAGGAACTTTGGCCATTGGATGCTCTAGCACATAGGAGCTATTCAAAGACTTTTGTATTTTTGGTTTTCCTATAAATTTGTAGCGATTAGATGATAGTTTCTTTGCTTGTTTTCAAGTATTATTCTGGATGTGTGTGGTTTTTTTGCTGGGTACCTGAACCCCAACTACATGATGTAGACAGATGCTTGGGCAGCCTTGAAGTTCATGCATTATTGATGCAATTTTTGATTTCCTACTCATCCTCATCCAACACAGTGATTTCCTCAGGAGCAGCAGAGAAGCTATCTGCTTGCCAGACTTGACCGATGCAAGGTGGAGGTTTCTGAAGCCCTGAAGCAGGAGTCAAAACAGTTGGTAATTTAGGAGTTAGCTGAGTATGTTTCTTTACTATTGCCTGCAGGTCAGCCATTACCTGCTAGTGAATAGGTAATAAATAACCATTAACAGTGATGGCTTCCTCCTATTTATTTTCTCATGCTATATTCATGCCACAGGACAAATTACCTGGTTGGAAAGGTACAAACCACAGTCAGCTCTGACACTTGTAGAGGTGTGTGTGAACTGGTGCCTTGGGGTGTCCCCAATACCTGTGGGACCGCTGCTGTAAGGGAACTTCCAGCCAGCCTTGCTGTGCCTCTTGTCTCACGTATATCTGTGTGGCCAATCTGGTCCCCAGCCAGGGATCATTCTCCAGCTGAGAGTTTGGCTTTCCAGTAGCTTTCCAGTACAGTTAGGTGGTTTTTAGGAGAGCAAATAGGCAAGATTGCCTCCTTTCTCATTCTTTCTACTGAATTTCCTTTGGTTTACCCACCACTGGCTAAAAGGTATCTGTCAGAAGATTGATGCAATTAATTTCATGCTGTATCTCCAGCAAGTGAAGTATTTTCTGCCCATTATTCACACAGCTCCTGGAGTTGGGCGGATAGTTTGTATTAATAAAATATATACTAGTATCAAAACATTTCCAAGCCAAATCTATTAATTACTTTTTCCATTATCTGCTTGGCTCTACACATGAATAAATGAAAAGAAGCAGAGAAGACAGAGACGTGACACGATCTGTTATGTAAATCACCCTGTTACATCCCAAATCATCTTCTGGAACAGTACTAACTAATTTATGACAGGTCACCTGTCATAAATTAATAGTTATTAATAAGTTATTAAATTGATTTAGAATTAATCCAGTAATATTTCTTGAATTAACAATGCCTGACTCATGACTTGAATCAGCCTGTTTACTGTTGGCAAAAGGGGCCAAAAATCACTGCCGGTTTCAAGCGCTCTTCTCAGAAAATTGCATTTTTCCCTGCACACGGGTAGTTGTTGAATCACTCCTTAGCAGTGGGGAAAGATCCAGCAAGGGCGAGAAACTCTCCTGGCATTAGGATAAAACTGCCTTCCATAACCACAGAGTCCCATGCCATCGAGGGATGGCAGCTCCTGCTGGAATACTTCTCTTTGCATCCCCTCGCCAGAAAAGTGGGTATTTCACAGGAGAGACTGATAGTATAGACACAATTCAAGCACAGGGGATATTTTGGCAACATTTTTTTTTTAAAAGTGCATGACTATTGGGTGAGCTCTCACATCCCCAACTTTGAGTGATCTGAAGTTTGCCAGCCCTTGTGTCTTTCATTAGTGGAGGACATTTACTTCATTTTCCATCAATTTTTCCTCCTTTTGTCACGTCAGCTTTGCTGCCTTCGAGGAACAAATATTTTGAGGAAAAGGCTGCTTTGCCCTTAAAGTGTACAGTGGGGTATTTAGCTCTGATGATGACCACAACTATCTAAGAATGTTTGGAGCCTTTTTGTTCTCTATATGTTATTTTGATTAATTGTTATTTCAGGCTGTTTCTGTCCGTGCACGTGTTAGTTCTTGCAGTGGTTCACCTATTAGTGTCCTGTTACCGTTACAGCATTATTGCAAATGCTGGTATTATTCATAGAAATGCTAGTATTTTTGCATTTGACCAAACTTCATCTGATGAGAATATTCACAGGGAGCGAAGTGTAACTGGTTTCAGCGCTCAGGGAACTATTTGCACGCAAGATTTTTATTTTCCATTCCAGATATAGCTGAAAATTAATTAGGTAAAGTTAAACCAGCTTAATGGTGGGTAAAGACGTATTGAAACGGGAAGAGTTTGTGGGCTTGTGGATGCTTATTTGTGCCTCTCCAACTTTTATGAAACCTTTCTCCATCGCTTTGAATGAGTTGCAAGGGCCTGCATTGCAGCGCGGTGCTGCAGGACTGGGCTTTCTCCAGTTAAAACACCCCAACCGGAGAAGGGTGAGAGCTGCCAACAGCACATTTTGCAGATGCCCGCTGGCTCTGGAGCCTGTCCCCAGCCCCATCAGTGTGAAACAGCCCAAATATTACTGACCCTTCTGGGCATGATGTAAAAAACCATCTGTAGGCAACAGCTTTGGAGGAGGCCTGATGGCATGAGATGTGGAGCTGGGTGGAAGGGGCTGTATTCTGCTGCTTGATTTATTGGCTGGTCAGATTAATGTGCTTTGTTGTGCAGGAGGATCATTATGTTGCCAGGTGTTTATTCCAGTTGGACTGTGAATTTAGCTAATTGCCAGGGCATGTAGAGCCCGCAAATAACCTTTTATGAAAACAAAACAAAAACTTAATCTAAATGTTCAAAACAACATGAAGCATCTTGCACAATAACTCTCTTTAGCTATCAATCGGAAGCCACAAAGTGGAACAAGAATTTAGGACAGGCTGGGATTTGCGGATCCAGCAGCAGAGCTTTTGCCCTCGAAGCACAGGTAGGACTTGTCTCAGGGCTGTATCCAGAGAGGATGCTCATCTCCGGTATTCAAATCTCTGCAGGAGTGGAGTATAGAGCAGCCTGAGAGCAGGGAGCCCCTTCCTCTTCCTCTGCTCCCCAAAGGGGGAAGTCAGTAATTCACCTGGCAAGGAGAGAAGACAAGCAGAGCCAGGAGCAGCTGGAAGGATGGGGTCACTCCCCAGGTCCTGCTGCCCACCCAGCATTAGCACAAATCCTGTGCAGCCAGGTGGGAGGGGACAAGGACCAGGATGCTGGGATCCCAGATTTTGTCATCAGCTCCTCCAACACCCAGTCTGCCTGCTCTTGTTTAGCATCTCCTCCTCTTCGTCTGCTCTCCTGGGGGACGAGCTGTGTGGGGACTACTTCTGATGGCCAGCACAAGAAGGCTTTGCATCACCTGGTGCATCATCCTACCGGCAGACCTACCGGTTCATTCATTTAACGTACACCACAGCACACTGTGGCAGGACTTGTACTTCTATTTATCTTCACTGTTATTCTTACATGTTGTAGGTGGTGCTGTTTTTCTCTTCCCCCATTGCTAGGGCAATTGTTAAACACTTAAGCTGCTGGGCACGTCTGAGGGGTATGTCCTCTCGGCCTCTGAGGAGGCAATGACTTTCCTCTTAGTTTTTAGCAATGATCCAATAAATTATTACCCTGCCATAGAATTTAATTGTACAGTTAAATACATAATTTACAAGGTTTTTCGCAAGCCCTGCTAAATTCTCCACTTTTTCACCTAATCTCTGTAGGCCGTTGTTACATTCTCAGAGACCTGTATGTGTTTCATTCCTGTTAGCCATATCGGTAAATCACCGGAGGAAAAACCATGACATATCTCCCTAGAAATTTTTGCTGCAGCCTGAGCTTCTAACCTTGCGGCTTCGCGTTCCGCAGGTCAGCTGAGACGCCATTTGTCATTGCTCTTTAATTACCGTGGAACCTCTAATCCAGGCCACAAATTCCTCCCTGCCCATACTTCTTTTTACTTCAGAATGCGTATCTAATAGCAACCAAGGACTTTTCCTATTTTCTCACTTGGAATCTGTTTTGGGAGCTTGGAATTGCTATCTAACTGAATCAGTAACATCTGTGACTGCAGGGCAGCTTGAGTGGGAATAGTTAGAGGGTTAGACAGATTTCCTGCACTTTAAGGCTCTTTTCCTCTGCTTTGGGACAATCCAATTGCATTTAATGCTGCTTCTTTTCCTTTTTTTTTTTGTTGTTTAACCCCATCTTCTCTCCCCCTTTCTTCCTCTCATCCTTCCCACCAAGTTGTTTAGGTTTAAGAAGTAAAAATGATTTTAAGGAACCACGCCAGCATTTGGAAAAGTTTCAGTTTCAAACACATGAAAAGGAAAAGTCTGAAGGGATTCCTAGAGCTGTATTGCAGCTTGCAGGTATGGCTTTGATTTTCCTTTTGGCAGGCTTTTGCCATTCACTCTTTCATTGCCCTTCCAAGAAACACTGCTGGGTGCCTAAAGACCGGTACGCTTCTTACGCTTGGCAGGAGAAGATAACAGTAATGCTTCAGTTTGTGCTTTGAAAGATTAAAAGCAACATTTTTTGCTTACAGTACTTTCAAACTTCCTCAAGTTAATTTAAAATCTATTTTAGAGAATGTTTAACTGCTAATACTGGATTTTTGATTTTTTAAAAAAATTCATACCTGTTATTTAAACAAAATAAGAGGTGGATTAAAGTCAGCACAATTCTTTAAAGTGCATTAACTGCTTTGAGCAGTTCTTTCCCTCCCTTAGAAGGAATAGCCTGTACCTCCATGACTGGTTTCTTTACGATATCCCGGTAAATGTTCTGGCAAGAAATGACCATACGTTGAGAGCAAATTTCCATTTTTCAGAAACTTCTTGCTCCTCCCTCCCCTTTTTGGTAGTAACTGACCTCATCACTAGCCAAGCAGACAACAAAAGTAGCCCTTGCCCACCTCATGTGGCAGCTGATAAATTATTCATATGCCTAACAAGGATGGTGATTTTTCAGGCAAACTGTGATGGCATTTTTTGAGGCTTGCATCACTTCGGCACCACACCTGCATGCTTCAGGCATTCAGGTGCTGAAAATTACCCACACCGAGCTTTGCCCCTTCTCCTCCTGCAAGTGCTTTGCTCAGCAAGGGAGTCCTGTGGCTATTTTGTCTGTTTGTCTGTGTGAGGATTTTTTCTGTGCTAATTAAGGTGAGGGGAAAGGGGAATCCGAGAGGGCTGTGTTAATTAGCAAAGGGGATCACATCCCTTGCCATATATTAATTTGAAATGACAAGGCACAGGTGCACTGCTGGTGATGTTTGAATGTATGGCAGCATTTAAGGTCCTTTCAGTTTTTTTTTTTCCTTCCTATGGATTGATCTTGCATTAGTGGGAGTGTATCAGAAAAAAAAAATCTCAAAGCAAGGAAGCTCCCGCTGAAGGG
>NW_010391232.1:7601-8647 GCF_000710305.1 Buceros rhinoceros silvestris | reverse complement strand
AAGGTAAGAGGTACGTGATGTGAAAGGGTTGATTATGTTTATATTACATGTTCTCCTGTGAAAAAACCAAGCCCCCCAGCTAGTATGTGAAAAAAGGTCACTGGAACTGAAGAAACAACTGACTCAGTGTCTTAATTCTGAAGGAAATGAGCCCTCTGGAGATGAGAGGGATTTTCTGATCTAGTTCAGTGAAAGGCATGCAACTATGAAAATAAACTTTTCCTGTTATGTTGGTGAATAAAGCAGTAATCAGAAGGACTGGGAATTGAAAGGTGAACACCACCCCCTGCCCCATATATTTCATTTTGAGTTTACCTTTAAATGCTCCATAGGTGATTGGCAAGGCGGTGTCATTCCCCCAGATTATCATCCACAGCATCCTCCAGAAAAATCTGAGAGCGAAATACTAACAATAAATGAAATCCTGCTTGTATGAGGCATCCAGACTTCCATGACTGGGCTGTAAAGACTCTTACCATCACTCAGCTACTGATGGCATTTGGTCCTGAGGTTCTCATATCTCCTGCACGTGAACATTTGAATGTTAAGGAGATGGTAGAAGGCCTACAACCTGAAAAGCCCTGCACAGGTAAGTGGGTATGTATGTATTGCAATTTGAACATGCACCTGAGCCGTATTGGAGCCCAGATTCACCTTTGGTCCATGTTTTGTGGAGCTGACTTTGCAATGGCTTTTGCTGAACGTGGAAATTAGAGCATGCATCGCTGCTGGTCCACACCCCCGGGAAACATCCTAGAAGAGTTGGCCCATTTGACCATCCTAGAACAATTCTGTCTGCCCTGCTTGCCCTGACAGGTATGTCTCAAGTGTGCAAAATCCTTCATACACATCAGTAACCAGGAGGGAAAGTATGACCTATGGGCAGCATGAAGCAGGGACGCTTAGCAGGGTGGATTTCTACAGCTAAGGTATAGATGGTGAATCAAGTTAGGCTAAAACCAGCAAAAAATGATCTTAAACTTAGCTTGTTCCCTTACTTGGCACCACAGGGACATAGCCTTTGTGGTCATGGATAGGTACGCAGG
>NW_010391232.1:6883-7464 GCF_000710305.1 Buceros rhinoceros silvestris | reverse complement strand
GTAGTTGTAGGTACGAAGGAATGCATGCGTGGTGGTAGCCGCTCTTTATGACATGTTTTGGTGAAGGCTGTGATAGTTCTTGAGGGGCTTCCAAGGGCTTAGAAATGTGCTGAGGAATCTATATCCTCATATAATGTGCAACGGTGCTGGGAAGTATGAGCACTGCAAATCTTTACAGATTATCGTTCATCTGAAACATGAATACTTGAGAGTTTTGGTGCATATGCCAGTTATTCTCAGACAATAGTTTTGCTCTGAAAAAAAGGCCAGTTAAGTAACTGCAGTTGCTTCACACCATAGCAGCAGGCCCAGAGCTCGCTCAGTGTTATGCTTACAACAAAGCGGCCATTTTGAAAAAGCAGATCACTGTGGAAGTTGATCAGAAATGCAACAGAAGACTGTTTTTAATGGCTTTTCGGGGAGTATTAAGATTTATTCCTCTAAGGACTTACTCAGCATGTTGCACGAACTCCTCTTAGTGCACTAATAAGTCAATGTGTTACCGAATGCTTAGCCACTATAATTACAGCCACATGTTGTCCTTTTTACAAATAGGTCTGGCTTAATTGCATCATTTTTCA
>NW_010391232.1:4156-6768 GCF_000710305.1 Buceros rhinoceros silvestris | reverse complement strand
ATGTGGTCCTGTTTAATCTAAAATTAGTACATGCACAAATGAAGTGCAAACTATTTTCCATCACTGAACTGTGAAACGTTCTCCAGAATAGAGATATACCAACCTGTTCCCCAAAAAATGCAGTAAGCAGTCAGGCACCTTTGATTTGTGTGTGTGTCTTCACCTATATAATTTTGCTGAAAGTAAGAAAAAATATGCTAAAATACACATGAACTGCAAAATGAACAAAGTTGTCAGTTAAACGATCTAAATCAAGCAGTCTTTTCTGATTATCACCAGTAAAACAAAGGATGGGGGAAATCATCAATCTCTCTCGGTATTGCTAGCTTTCAGCATTTATTAAATACAGTAAGAGCTAATGTGTTTTATATATTACACCAATCTATCACATGTAAATATATCACATTTATAAGATGATCTATAGGCCGAGATAGTGTTGGCCTAAATTCTAAGTTACTGTGACTAATATTCCATATTACCTAAGTACCCTGAGGGGCTAAGGACATCGTAGGCTTAGGAGTTTGTGTTCCCTCAACCTAGGTCAGATACAACAATTGCAATACATACATACTGCTATGAAGATTGGAATGTGTGATTTCCAAAAGTGTTTGAACTCAGACATTAAACTATAAATGCATGACCAAATCCCAACCGGACCCCAAAGCCTAATGCTGGAAGCAGAGGAAATCCTCTTTCAGCTTGTATCTAATAGGGAAAATGTTCTTTGACTTCAAGTAGAGTGGAGATGTTGCCATCCAGAATGGAGAGTGAGTCACTGCTGTGAGGAAGTCTGAGTAAATCAGAAAGCCAAGAACAGTCCCCATATTGCTTAATCACTGCTGTAGACGTGACAATGCTTGTTCTACCTCTAAACATGGGAGTTTCTCTATCAATTTTTTTTTACTGGTGTCATCTTCATGAAAGTATGTGTAGCTGCAATGTAGATAAATGCAGCTCTTGAGAGATACTCAGTTTTCTGTGATACATGATTTGTGGAGAAAGTAAGAGACAAAGTATCTACTAGAAAAATATTTGAATATTGAAATTAGCCCTTGATTTAAATTTGATGTTCCTGATTTTTATGGCTTGGAAGTATTTTTCTTTGTATGTCTCAATGGGCTAAAATTTCGAAGACAAAGCAGGGAGCCTAGTGATGTGTAGTGTTTGTGTTCAGCCCTGTGAAATGTTCATCGCTGTGGGTATGAATGAGTTAACGTATTTACAGCAGTAGCTTGCAGGTCACCACCATTTCTTTCTGCTTCAGCATGTCACCACCATAATTCACACTGTGAAACCTTAAGGCTCTCTCTGGTAACATGCTGCAAACAGAAGCTTCAGCTGAACTCTCTCTCAAACAACGCCAGTCCTGAGTGAGCAGAGTGATCCTTGTGTCCACGAGACATCTGCAAGTTCCTGTGTTTGGCTTAAAGGGATGTTTATGGTGTGTATTATCCCAAATCTGGAAGAGTGGTCAGCCAGAATCATTGTTCCTGGCAGTCCTTTAATCTGGATCCTCTGAGATGACAACCAATGTGCACCCAAACCAGGGCCCATGCTTTCTCCAGTGGTTCGTGGTTGTACTGACATTCGAACCAGGGTACCAACCTTGACCATTTCCCTGCTGCCTTCTGTGCATTCACAGCTTCTGCTTTTCCTAAGAGTGTTTATTTTGTAAACTAAAGGCAAGTGCCCAGGCTAAGGGGTTTGCTAACATTTGTAAATCAGGAGCTGAGCATTTACCTGGTACTTCTCACACAGGCTTTGCCAAACGTACTTTTATGGAAGCATTTAAGTACCATTAGCTTCACTTGGTAAGAGCAAAGTGTGATGCAGGAGCAGGATGCAGGTATCACAATTACACCTGGAAAAATCATAGGTGTAAATGGAGGCACTGAGGAATTTCAGAGAACACTTTCCCAAGAAGATGCGACATTCTCCATTGATTTGGCACCGCTCTCAGTGCATCAGGTGTGACGCAAAGTCCTTTCTGGTGCAAAGGCAATTTGGACCACTTTGACCTCTCGTGCAGGACAATCTTGGACAGAGCAGGTAATTGTCCTTGGAGCATGGAGCTTGGGTCTTCCAAAATAACGGTCTTCTAAACAACAGTGAGGAAAGAAGGATGCTCTGCCATCTAATGAGGTTCTGGGATTTTTGGGTGCTACAGCTGACTAAGCATTTTTGGTGCTGTATATATGGCTTTGAACATCTTCAGGTAAACAGCTTATGACTCTCCTGATTTTGTTGTATCGCTTCTCTGTAGCATGTTCCTCTCCACACAGGGTGACTTCAGCCTGTCTGTATGCCAGGGGAGTGATGTCCATCTGTTGAACCCTTGTCAGATGAACTACTGACCTACACTGATCGAACACCTTGCGATGCCTGCGAGCTGCTCAACTGTGGCCACCGGGCCACTGAGTCACACGGAGCAAGATGCACCTTGTAACAGCTTGGAAGAAGCTGGGTTGCTTTTTTTATAGACTTGAAAATAAAATATGAATCAAAACTCCTTCTTACAGTGGGAAAGCTGGAAGAAATTTCTAGCTTTGCTTAAGCAGAAAGGCTGTTCTTGCTCATTCCTGGAAATGAACACTGAAATGTTAGTCTGTCAC
>NW_010391232.1:1211-4053 GCF_000710305.1 Buceros rhinoceros silvestris | reverse complement strand
ACACTTAACCATGTTAAAGGAGGCACCTGGACTCGAGAGATAGAAGCTCTACTTGATTTTCTCAAGATGAATATTCTGGTATTCCTGGTGCATCTTGAACACGGAGAAGCAGCAAAACTTGTCTCGGGGAATAGTGGCATCAGCACAGAGAGGGGACAGATGGTGTACGTTACTGTGACCCAACTACGATTTGATGCTGCCTAAGAGAGAGCAGTTCCTGCAAGGTAGGAGCAGATTTAAGTGAGCTGGTGACATAGCAAGTTGGAAAATGAATGCTTTGGGGAGGGGATCAGCTCCGATGCTGAGAGGGATGAGGTGATCCTCTGCCCTGCTAAGCTGTCAAGGGCAGTACCTTGGGAATGGGAAGTTGGTGTGAGGAGGGCTATTGTCTGGAGGGCTCAACTCCAGCAGAATTGAGAGGAGCCGGTGGAGAAATCATCACCTGTTTTGAAGACTTAAAAAGTTATTTCAAGCAAAAGTGCTTTCAGAACAAGGGAAGACATCAGTTAAATCGTCACAAATAAACCCTAAACCGTTGTGGAACACCATCTGATTTCCTAGATTGATCTGAAAGGTATGGCTGGCCCAGCCCTAACCCTTGACAGAATGCTTTCAGATTTCACAAACTTTTCCTTATTCTCCATTCCACAAATAGATTTATGCTGAGATGAAGTGCAAAAACACAATAAAACCTTAAATACCACTTCCTAATTGGAACTGCTGAGGGGTGTGTGCTATATCCTCTCATAGCAACCATAGGCCACGGCTCAGATTTGGAGGCTAAATGGATCCTGTGCAATGGTTTCCATGGTTGCACTGGGTTTCACGTACCCAATAACATTAACATTCCAGTCCTTAATAGATTAACTTGTACAAAGGCAATTTTTTTCTTTATTTCCTATATTAAGTTATTACTGTGTAAATGATAGAATAAAATAATTAAAACTTAATGTTGTTGAGATTGTTTTAGCATAAGCTCAAGCCTACAGTGCTTACGTAAGCAAAACTTCAGGTGCCTCCTGGGTCAGCACTGTAGGATTTAGCTGATAAAATAAAGATTTTTTTTTTTTTCCCTTTACAAGCTTGTTAGTACCATTTATCTTAACAGAAGTTTGATTGCCACTTCTTGTCTGGCAAAGGTAATTATACTGACAATGGCTACTGGGGCATAAGCAGTGCTGACTTCTGGCCTCTGTTCTGCAACTGAAAGCCTGTGAGATTGTGTAGAGCTCTCTAAACCTCCCAGTGACTTCTCTAAAGTGTTTGTTTTCCGGCTCACAGATGTGTATTAGAGTACTATTTACAAAGAAGAGATCAATGTGCAAAAAGGTTAAATTCTTTGCTTGTCTAAACTTGTTTTCCCACTGAAGTCAACAAAGTCACTTTGTGACATACCCCAGCAATGTTCGAGGTATTGTTTTTGGCTATGTCTATGAATATTTCAGGGTGTGCTGAAGCTGGGCTCTGAATGCTTTCATTCACAGACCACTCAAAATATGACCAAAGGAGAGGCTTCTTGATCTTGCATGTAATAAATCCTCTGCTTTCAGATTTACTGAACTGGAGACTATCACAGAAATACTTGTTCCTCATGTACAGACTAGGAGGTTGGAGTCAAGTATTACTCAGATAAATGCCTTTGGAAGTCCATGAATTGCTTGGCACATCTGACAGAGCCGACAGAAGGATCTCAGCGTGCAGAGCTAGGTATGGTCTGTCTGTGCGGATTCCCTCCTTGGAGACGTTGTTTACTGCTTCAGGTCAAATAGTGCAGAAGAGAAGAGGCATTTACCTGAAGAGCTGTGAAATGCAAGCAGAAGGAAAGGAGTGTTGGGATAAGCTTATTGGATTTCAAACCATTTGTTTGAAATTAAGAAACATTGCTTAGATTTTTATCAGAGGTTTATCTTAGTTTGCAGTTCACCTAGTTTTGTTTTGCATCTTGCAGGTTTCTTTACAGAACTGTGTTAAATCTTCAGAGCAAAACTGGTGAGAAAGGGGGTTTGGAGTCATTAGAGAAGTACAGAGTTCTCCTCAGACAGAAAAATCTTTTGCCAGCTGTCCAAGTAGTTATACTCACATAAGAACTATCTATAAGGCTGCTTACTATCTGAAGGAATTAAATCTGCACAAGGAAGAAGCTTCCAACTCTTGTGCAGCATACAGACTATTACCCATTACTAACATTCCAACTAGGCAGCGATGAAATTCCCCAAACAGGAAGCCTGAGTAATATTTAAAAAGATTTCAGGGCCCTTGGGAAATTGCTTAAGGGATCAGGAGCGCAAGTAGTGTTCTCCTCAATCCCCTTAATGGCAGGGAATGAGGAGGGAATAAACAGAAAGACCCACCAGGTCAACACCTGGCTCCAAGCCTGGTGTCACCAGCAGGACTTTGGATTCTTCGATCATGGGTTGCTTTATACCACACCAGGTTTGCCAGCATCGGATGGGGCACACCTGACACATAAGGGGAGAAGGATCCTTGCACAGGAGTTGTCAGGGCTCATTGATAGGGCTTTAAACTAGATTTGAAGGGGGAAGGGGATAGAGTCTGGCTTGCTGGGACTAAACCTAAGAGCTGCACATCAGTGTTAATCGGACAATGTCCCAGAGAGCTACTTGGGTATGCTGGAACCGGAGAGATTAAGTGCACTATGTCCGAGGATAGGTCAGACACAACGGTCACTGGCTGGCCAGGAGTCAAGGCAGTGACAGGGAGAGGTCAAGCAGGAGTCAGGCCTTCTCCCTTCAAAGAAAAGGCAAAGAGATCACTAGCCCAGCTGAAGTGCTTTTACACCAATGCATGCAGCATGGGCAACAAACAGGAGGAACTGGAAGCC
>NW_010391232.1:0-548 GCF_000710305.1 Buceros rhinoceros silvestris | reverse complement strand
AGAAAGGGTGGGACGACATGTGCAACTGCAGTGCTGCTTTAGGCGGCTACAACCTCTTCAGGAGGGCAGTCCAGGAAGGAGAGAAGGGGGAGTGGCCCTGTGTTTTAGGGAGGTTTTTGATTGTCTAGAGCTCAACAGTGATGATGAAAGGGTAGAATGTTTATGGATTAAAATCAGGAGATAGGCCAAGAAGGCAGACATCACATTGGGAGTCTGCTATAGACCACCCAACCAGGATGAAGACATAGATGAAATATTCTGCAAGCACCTGGGAGAAGTCTTACGATCACAGCCACTTGTTCTTGTGGGTGACTTCAATCTACCAGATGTCTACTGGAAATTGAATACAGCAGTGAGGAAGCAGTCCAGGAGGTTCCTGGAGTGTGTGGGAGACAACTTCCTGACACAGCTGGTGAGGGAACCAACCAGGGAAGACTCCCTGCTGGACCTGCTGTTTACCAACAGAGAAGGACTTGTGGATGGTGTGAAGATTGGAGTCTGTCTTGGACATAGTGAGCACGAAATAATAGAATTTTCAGTCATAGAAG
>NW_010391231.1:49247-55968 GCF_000710305.1 Buceros rhinoceros silvestris | reverse complement strand
AACATCTACAGCTCTTCCCTCATCCACTAAGTGCGTCAGCTTATCATGGAAGGAGATTGAGTTGGTCAAACAGGACCTGCCCTGCATAAACCCATGCTAACTGGGCCTGATCTTGTCCTCTGCAAAAAATTGGAAGCATCGAATCCAGTCAGGAATAACTAGGGTGAATGCCCAGGTGGATGGTTAAAAAATTATCTCTTCTCCAGCTTCCTGCATTATTCCCAAGAAGCAGGCTGTGAACAAATAACCTCTGAGACTAGTATTTCTGGCCACAGTTTCATTTAGTACAGCCCTGGGACTTAAAACAGCCTGTGCAGGACAACGTCACACAACTAGTATTGGCACCTCTGCCTAACAGCGTACTGACCCACAAAAAATAAATTTACCCATGCAAACCGTGGTTCTCTGTTTCCTTCTCCATGCTAGCGAATGTGGTGATAGCTAGCAGTGTACCTACAGATCCAGCCCTGCTGCTGCTTCTATTCTGAGCCTATTCCCTGGGAGATCTTTAAAATACAATTTTCCCCAGCTCCACTTAATCACACAGTCTGTCCCAAGGTCTGTTCCTGCTTTTTTGGTCCTCCTGTTGCCAAGGTCTCTCCCAAGGTCTCTCTTGTCTTTGATCACGTATCAATGCTTGACTACGTGCCTTGTCAGCCACCTTACTGTTGGACAACCTCGTGGCTGCTCTTGCTGTTGTGGTGCTTTGCTTTGTAAAGCAGGTAGTGAGATGGTCTAATTGTATTTAATCTGCTCCAGTGCAGGACATCCATCTGCCTGAGCCTTTCATTTGCCAGCCTCCCATGACTGTGTTCATGCTCATGTCAGCACATCTCCCCAAACCACGTTCTTTCCCCTTCTTTTACCAGTAAGCACCCAGGGCCATGCACTTAACCCAGAAAAAACAGCCCATTCAGGTAGTATCGTTTCAGGCTGTTGAAGAGAGCTGAGTGGTGAAGAAATGGAGCATTGTTGTGATATTTTGGGTTTCAGCTTTGCTGGAAATGAGCAGCTGGCTTCTAGTAAGCTGGAGGAAAAGGAGGGGCAATAGAGAGGCTGGAAAATACAGGCTTAGGAGATGCAGTGGCATTGAAGGACTACTAAAATTAAACCCTGCTCTCTAGGTTTCAGCTGTGTTCAATTTGGGTTCAGCTTACACTGAAACCTAGGCTCTAATTTATACCCCTGCAAGAGCTCTATGGCTACCTTTTTGTCAGGAGGATGAAAGTAAAATATGAAGTAAAATGCGTGAACGCTGCAGTCATAGTGAGGTGGTACAAAAATGGATGAGAGACAAACTATCAGTAGTTACCTGTAGCTTAACTGATATTTATTTCCTGCAGAATCTCTTACACCCGTGTTTGTCTCATGTCTATTTCTGGAGGCAAGCTGTCAGACACTGGTTAAGCAGGTGGCTTGCCAATGACTACCGCATTATATATTGATCTATTCTGTGCTCCCTGTTCCTAGCTGGTAACTTTATCAGGGCAGGACTGCCTTAGTGGTTTATGTTTTGACAGCGCCGAGCAGTACTGGGCCCTGAATGAAACACATAAAAGACCACTAAAAAATACAGGCCATAGTATGCACTTACTAAACTCTCTCTCCCCTTTCTTGCCCTCTCATGCTGTGCCAACCCTGGATAAAACCTCATTAAAAGCTCAGCTCTTCCCCACAGAATCTATGAGCATACGTTCTCCTCCCTCAAGCTGTGAGGTGCTGAAGCTGCTTCTCATTCCGCCACCAAACACCCCGCCCAGGTGGCAGCATCTTTCCTGAAAGGCCACATGATTAGACAAGTCAGTCCTGTAAAATACCTGAGTTTTCTTTGTCCCTTCTGCCGCCTGATCGTTTTGGCTGTCCATGACCCATCCTAGACTGATTTCCTCCTTTACCAAGTACTAGCATCAGCTTTTTCTTCATGACGATGTACCCCAGCTTTGGATGTGATGACAGGAAGGATAGCATGCAGCTGTTTTGCTGCCTGTTTCCTGGTTTGTGCAGGCTGATGTATGAACCGAAGGTAGCTCTGCCATCAGCACGCCTCATGTTTTATTCTGTGCCTCTGTGGTACTTAGGCATTTAGAATAAGACATCTCTTCATCATTTTCCCATCTGAATGCTGTAAGGAACTAGCACTAATATTTCATATTTTGGGACTGTTTAACCCAAAGAAGTACCTTTTTCATTGGATAGCATTGACAGTGGTTCTATAATTTCTTAAAGTGACAGAACTGAGCCTTCGATATCTATTATTTGATTTACCCAGCTGGATTCTTCTGACACCAGACAACTGTAGGGGTGCCCAAGGCCACCTGTTCAGCATTTTGGTTTCCAGAGTCAGGCGATCTGTCCATAGGTAAAAAGAAGTCACGCTACAAATTTCTGGATTAGGTGCAGGGCACTAACTGATTTCTAGCTATGTTCCACCTCATGCCTTCAAAAGTAACTCACATAAAGGATTTTAAATGGGCTTCTTAGGAGGCAGAAGAGAATGACCTTGAGGAAGGCTGGAGTTTATATAAATGTATATTTTGGATTATATCAATAATTTGAATCCCCAGACCAGGTTCTTTTCCACTGCTTGAGTTTGGTTATAAACTTTCAGAGAAAAGCTCTTTTTGCCTTTTTTTTTTTTGTGCATACTTTTTGATCAGTCATATCCTTTCCCTCCAACAGCTAATTTTACATGTCACCTTTTGCCTGGCAGCAAAATCTTTGAGAAAGAATGGTTTGAAAATGAAGGAGGGCAATTTCACTGCAGAGAAATAAAAATGCCTTATTTCCAAGCTCAGTTCTGCATAATATCTATAAGCTGCAGTTACTTATGCTGCCTGAATCAAAATAGCTTATTGCCATTATAAAAATATATTTTAGAAGTTTCAGATGGGAACTCGTAGCTTGATGCACTGATTGGTGCTCACAGATTTATTAGACATGTGATAAGTAACATGAAAATAAGAAGATAGCTGGAATCATTTGAAGATGCATTTAACTTTTAAAGATATGGAACCAAAAAGTATATGTAGGTTGTAATGTTCAGAAAGTATGTGCCCTGTTTCCTATTGGAAAGTTTGACCTGTCTTGAACTTTACAGCCACAATTCAGAAGCAGCTTGTATTAGCTTGCATGGATAGCTAAGAAATAGGTTTCCTATTCCATTGAAAAGAGATAAAATCTCTTACCAGGATCGGTTCAACTGTGTTCATAAATATTCTAAACATTTCAGGATCTCTGTGTATTCTTTTTCAGGTGGTCTGCAAGATGTTTCCAACTTGTTTCACTGAAAGACTAGGAAGTTTGGTTCTTCTCCTGCTTCCTTGGCTTTAAGAGCGTGAAACCCGATTGATATGGCACCTTCTTTACACCAGTTAAGGGCTAAAGTTATTAACATTATTATAGCCTTAACAGCACATCTATGACCATTCTTAGGATTAAGCCCGAAGTGAAGTCGTTCATGTGACACCTTGGCCTCTTGGAAGTTTCAGAAAGCTTCGTTGTCTGAAGGGTAAAAGTGAGGAATCTGAGAACCAAAGCTCCTGAGTTTCTGCTATTAGTACTACTAAGAATCCATTTGCAAAGATGGTTTGATCTTTATGTGTCTTGGTTTGCAGTAGCTATAATGCTTTTGCTACCAGGGAGGCGTAACCCATTAATGGTTGTAGAATGCTTTGAGACTGTTGGATAGAAGGTACTGCGTGAAAGCTCAAAATTACATACAGCAAGCACAATTTCAGACTTCCTCTTGCTTTTCTGGATGACTTCTTTTAATTACAGTGGGTTAAGCAACTGTAAACATGCAATTGTTTCACATTGAAGAAAGGTTTTTGTTCCTGGTTTCCCATCCAGGTGTGTGGCTGTAAGTTGATCGGTGCTGTACCTGTTGATCCTCCCCTGGATTCTCCCCCCAATCCATTCCAGCATTGATAAATTCACCTCTTGAAATTAATAATGTCAAGCTTGTCAATATTTTAAGACTCAAACTTAACTTTGTTCTCTTGAGCCTTGCCTTTGGCTCATGAAAGCAGAAGCTTTAAACTATTATTTGGGAAGTCTGCTGGGATGCTTTGGTGTGGCAGGTGCTATATAAGTTTAGTGCTGCATTGCTATTAAAGTCCATTAAGAAAGATCTTTCTGGGGCTGTCAGCACACTGCAGATTGAAACCAAAAAAATAAAGGCACACTCAACAAATACTGCTGCAATTGTTCAGATCGCTGCAGAGAGAGGACTCATCTTTGGCTTGTGATCAGTTTACTTCTGGGTTCAATGGAAAGGTTGTTTAGCTTCCTATATAAGCTGTGGGGAAAAAAAATCGATGTGGAGAAGCTTGGATGAGAGCCAGAAGAAATGCTGTACTTACTGAATCCAGAATATAGAAATCTTTCACAATTTCTATATTCTGCTCCATACAGGCTCTTTCCAGCAAGAACTAAGCTTTGCTATTATGACTCCAGTACCACTGCAGGGTTGTATAGGATGTGAACAAATTGTCAAATTTTATTTGGTTGTTTAAAAAAACGTATCAACCCCCACACTGAGATACAGTTAGAAAGGCAAGGTTGGTAAAAGGTGAGAGGAGGAGCCATCAAATACTTGCGAATGGTCTGGAAACAAAATATAGAAATAAATGATCAGTTTTTACGTTGATGAAGATTGGCAGCAGACTCCTTAATGCCTGCTATAGCCACTGTTTAACTGTTTGGAAAAGGAAGGGCAAAGTGAGATGTAAGAGGTGCATCTGACACTGCCATGGAGTCTCTGCACATCTAGCAATGGCGGAGGCAACCTACGGGAGCAGGCAGCAGTGGCTGGCCTGTTCCCACGCTGTCAGACGCAGGGCAGTGCCTCCAAAACAAGTGATGGAGAGCACCCAGGCATCTTGCTGGGTTTTGTTTGCACTGTAAGTCCTAGGGAGGGAAGTGGGCTGCCGCAAGGGAAAGTGCAGCAGATCCTCTTGCTCAAGGCATAGCAGTGTTATCAAATATGCAAATAATGCCAATCTGCCTAGAGTATGGGGCAAACCAGTTTGCAGTCGTGATAAGGCCCTTGTTTAAGTCAGTTGCACAATACTCCTGCTCTTCTCTAGTTTTCTGTTTTGGTAAGGATACCGAATAAGGATCTCGGAAACAAGTGACAGAAATTGCAAAACAACATGGAGTTCAGATGGAGCAGGTCTGGAAACACTTGAGTGTTTTATGTCAGAGAGGAGGTTCCTGACTGGGATGTAGAAAGAAAGGAGGAAAAATAGATGCTTCTATACGCCCGCCCGGAATACAAGGACAAGGGGATGTTCAATGGAAGTAAAGCGCAGCGAATATAAAACTGTTAAAAGGAAACACATTTTATACGATGCCTAATTAGCTCATTCCCATAAGATGACAGTACACCTAAGAGATTAGTAGGATTTTTAAAAAGGATTAGACATTTATATGGATAATGCAATTAGGGGTGTTCTCATTTAATAGAATACATATTTTCTTTTGTATTGATTGATATAAACACTCTTGCTTCAGGGCCTAGGCTAGCTGCTAACTGATAAGAATTCAAAAGAAACTTCCCCTGTTGGCAAGTCATTTCCTGCTTGTCTCCTGTGACGTTCCCTATACTTAATCTGAAGCGTTTCACCAGGCATTATCACAGCGGGATTGTTAAACTATATGGTCCATTTATTTGGTACGGCACAGCAATTCCGCTTCTTCATAATCAGACATCTCACTGCAACAGATTACACAAATCCCGGTGGTCTGAAACAAAATCTGGTTTCGCTTCTGCTAGCTCCATAAGGGGATTGACCTGGAGTGGCCACCTATTAGGCACCACCAAATCGGCACTAACAAATCTTACTTACTTGTCCTAACAGTGATACCTTCAAACTCTTCTTCAGGACTTACATGAGATCAGTTAGAGAGGCGGCAGGACATCAAAGGCCCCACAACTTACAGCTTTTGAGAGCGTGTCCTCCTTCCACACATGCGGATGGGATATTTTAATGGATGCAGATGCTGCGAGCTGTTACAAGTTGGAACAAAACACATTCAGGTAAAAATGAAACAATCATAATCATAAGGAAAAAATGCTTCAAAACTTTCCCTTTCACTTTGAGACAAGGTAGGAAAGATGCTGGTAGTAGCCTAACCTTCTTATTTAAAAGCTTCAGAAGGCCTTATCTACCCTGGCTAAAATTCAACTGTCTTGCACTTTAATTACTGCAACATCCTTCTCTTTGGTCTTGCCGAGTGAAATTTCAGTTTGTGCGCATCCCTGCAAAATACTGCTGTAAAGATCATCCTCCTAATCCATCGGTTTGAGGACTTCACACATTTTTTGCTCCTCTTTACTACCTTCCTCTTCTTTACTCCATCAAACACAAGCCATTTATCTTTCCTGTCAAGGCCCTTCCCACCCTGCCAAAGAGCTCTCCTTTGCTATGACAATGTAATTTCCTTTCTTATCATTCTGACAGTCTCTGTGTCTCACTTGTTAACATTTCTATAGAAACACTGTACTTTTTTCCTTACTGTTACTGGGACCAATCTTGGTAAAGAGCAGTGAAAGACCCTCATTATCTTTCCAAATATCTGTTGAAAACCGTCCTTGACTATGCTGCCTACAACGAGCTTGACAGAGGTTTGGCCGCCCCCCGTCTACTGACAAAGAGAAGTCCATTCATCCTATCCCCTGCCCAGTCTGCCCAGATACATCCACTGCCTTCTAGGTACT
>NW_010391231.1:44372-49078 GCF_000710305.1 Buceros rhinoceros silvestris | reverse complement strand
AGCGTCTTTACAACCGGTTCTTCATTATTGACTAGGATTTCTAAGCGCCACTGCAAAACAAATGTTGATAGTCTTCATTCTCTTGTACCAAGGTTGGCTCGAACTCTTCCCCTCAGTCGCCATGTGTTTGGGCTAGTGAAACAGTCAAGTTAGCAACTGTTTCCTCTAGGACCTATATGTGGTAGGTCACCATGCTCTGCGGCCAAGGACTCTTCTGAAGATGCAGGCAGTGAAAAATGGGGTCCAGAGCAGAAGCGCTCAGTTTAGCTCTGTTCTTGGCAATGTTGCTTTTCCCTCGTCTGCTGAATGACTCCTGCAATTCGTCCGGTCCAGCGGGGTGTTTTAGTGTACTAAACGCCACCATTATTTCTAACGCAGTCTTGTTGAATGTGCTTAAAGCCAGTCCTGCAGGACAGTTTCAATCAAATTTTATTCAATTTATTCCAGCTGAATAACTCTGAAATGTAAATAAAATTTGATTAATGGTGCTGTATTTATGTCCTCTTACAAATGTAATAAGCTTGAAGTAATGCTGACTGTAAAATCAGATGAAGACTGTAGAGTAAAAATCACCTGTAGAAAACAGCACAAAATTTGCTATCTGGCTTGCAAGAGCAATCAGGGGTACATTTAATCCAGAGGGTCTTTTTAATCATATTTGTTCATACTGCTTCTCTGATTCTTTCTAATAAAAGGCAAGAATAACTCTGTCTCCTGTAGTGGTTATGTTTCGTTTAACAAACATAGAGAATACCCCATGTCTGTTCCTAGCTCACTGTTTTGGGACTTGCAATGATATTGTTATTAATAATAATTTTACATTTATAGGACAACTGTAATCCCAAAGCACATTACAAATTACAGTCACGGCCCAAAGTGCTTACTTAGCACAGCCAAACTATATGTGAGTTCTTCCAACTATTCGGTAAGAGACTCCAGATTTGGTTCTAGAAACTGTAAATATTGATATATACGTGGCAGAATATCTTAACTATTGACTACCTCCCAAAGAAATTAATCTCCCAGAAGGTTTAGGATTCCTGCCAGTTAGATATTTGGATAATTCCTGATCCCAACATTACCCAAAACCACTGAGGAAAACCCAGCTTTCACCAAGAGTGCTACAAAATGTATTGCAGACATACTAACCAGACACAGCCTCAGGACGTGAAGGTCTTGTCTAGAGCATTAGAGACAGCGAGAGAGCTGGACTGCAGTGAAGCAGCCAGCTGCAAATAGCCGGGACTGCTGGGATGCAAACCTCTGGCTCCAGGGAGCCCAGGTGTTTTGAACGCTGCCATCTGTTCGGCTACAAGCGGCTGGCCGAGGCAGTAGTTAGATGCCCATGCAGTCTCTTACATACTGGTTCCACATATTTTAGAGAAGCATCAAGGGCTTCATGGTATAAAGACAGAGGATTCAATAGACTCAGTGAAAGGATGCAAAAGTATCTGGGGCAGCACAGGTGGAAGAAAGAGAAGTGGGACGGAGGCGACAGATGCTTGCTCCTGTCCCGTCATGAGGCATATAAACTGCACTGGGGAGGGCTAATTGACCCCCTCAGAACCTTTCTTTTCCTTCACCCCGTTGATTTGTTTCTAAAGGCCCTAAAGTGTGCTGCAGTAGAGTTATTTTCACAGTAAATAATGCTCCAAACATCAGCGGATCTCAGGTCATCACCAGTAATGGCAGTAGCCACCTCTACGTCTGAAGCAAATTCTGTTTGTAAGGTAATCAATACCAGGTTACCACAGAGAAAGTGAGGTTGCCAGTGGACGAGAAACACTTTTGAACTGTTAACAGCATTCAGATATTACAGACATCTGGTTTCCAAGACCTTTGTGACCTTGAAGTGCTTGGACAGCCTCCTCTGAAAGTCCTGTCAGATCAACTATGAATCCTGGTGTTTGAAGTGGTACAGAAAATATTAAATCAGGGTTAGTGTCAATAGATTTAAAAAAAAAAAAGGCTCAATATTCCTTCACTTCAAAACCTCGCCTAGGAAATTTTCCAAGTTTATTCAGACTGGAACAAAATTTTAAAAGCTGCAGTCATATCTTTCTTTCGTACATGTCCTTCATAACTGACAAGTGCAGTTATGTGGCCTCAACAAGAGAGGGCAAAATCAGCACTGTGCCAGTGGGGTGCAGCTTCGTGGAAGACACTGGCGTTATGCCAAAGCCAAAGGGTGTTCTGTCCAAAGGGTACGAGCCCAAAATGCTGACTTAAGGTATCCTCAATATATCATCCCAGAACCATGGAGGCCTCTCAGTGATCTTTTGTTCTGAATTAAACAAATGAGCAGTCAGTGGGTTAAATGAATTCTTAAGAGGGAGAAGGTCTAACATTCCTTCTGATCCTCCTTTCTTTTACAGTGTTGCTCATGTGCTTTCCTCAGTTATTTGCAGCCCCATGACAAACGAATTACACATGTATAATGGCCAGCTTATTCTATTTGTGTTTTTTTACTACCCACTTCATCAAACCTGCAACAACTTTGAATTCACGCGGTGAACTACAGCAAGACAATGTTCACTTTTAATAGACTGGATTAATTTAAAAAATGGCTTATGCAAAAATCTGTGGATGAGCTACAGTGTATTAAGTTTTGTGTGGACTCATCTATACTTCGAAATTTTCTGCCTGGCTTCTTGCTGATGTCTCATATGATATTGCTTCATGCCAGGATTGATTCATCTGCTTACCTGTAGGCTCTCACTGGATAAAGGGTTGAGTTAATGGGATTCAACTAATGGTGTGTGTACTCAAAAGTAACCTCTGAATATATATACTCTCAGATTCTCATATACTATTTCATGCCTCACATACGTGGGGTCCATATATGTGGGGTCACCCAGGAGTTGTAGGTCATCATATGCCCAGGAAAAGCAGGCTGTTCACACTTGGCTGGAGTGACCTGGAGATATCTGCTTAGGATAATTGCAAGAAAGAAGGAATGAAACTCTGGCAAAAACAGGGGGAAATACCCCAAGGCTGTATAAACAAGGTCTCTGACAATGCTCCATGTACCTGTTTCTTCTCCAAAATCTGGTATTTGGTGCAGAAGGTGGTGTGCAAGCTGTGGCCTGTGCTGGTGGCAAAGAGGATGCTTCTCTCAACTTAGCCAGGGCTATGAAGATGGAAAATTCCTGTAAATCCAGGATCTTTTCCCTGTGCAAAAGGCCAGGGCAGACCCAGGCAAAGATGCTCCCTAAACACAGCATAAACTTGCAGTATGAGGGTTCTCAAGACATTGGTAGTAGGCTTCATGTTCAAGTGTTATAGAGAGGGATGGGGGAAGGCACTTGAATGAGCTCTGCCAGCCCTGCAGCTAATGTTATTTTAGGCCAACAAGAGTTAGGCTGTTTCTCCAGTTTGTTTGGCTTGTAACTTCCATTTTGATGCTATGTTTGCCGCGAAATTTTGTTTGGTGATGATTATTTCCCTAAAATTTGCATAGTAATTTCCCACCATCACATACTCACCATCCCCATTCTCCGAGGCTTTTGCATTTTCATACTATCCAGGCCAATCCCTGCAGCGCATGCCTCCACCCCGATCAAACTAATAACAGCGCCACACTTCCAGATAGATAAGTGCTCAAGAGAGGCATCCAAGTCTACTTGGATAGTTACGCAGGGAGAATTCACGCAATAAACAGGGCACTTTGCTATTTGATGAACACTGTGGCATTTTATGAGGTACATTTCCCAAAACAAGATGTGTAGAAATTGAAGATTATGCATCCCTTGGCTGATCACGGTCACACTCTTGGCATTACCAGAGCTTAGGTCCAGTGAGGTTATTGCAGGAACCTGTTGGCATTGTGCTTTGACTGTGTCCCCTACTGAAATAAGGGAGAACAGCAAGAAAAGCCAGTGCTGCAGCTTCTCGCTGAGAGCGCAAGACAAAGCAGGTCCAGAAAGACTGTTGGTGATGCTACACCTCGGAGAGGACTGTTCTGCCACATGAAGAGACCGCAACTCCCTTGCCCGTCCTCTGCTTTTCAAATAACTCCCTCCTCTGACCTTCGGGGCCTTACTCATGCCAGGGTGAACTCCAGCATAAGGTTAGCCTGCCTTGACACACAAGCAGGGCTGATTTGTCTTCCCTCCCAATTCCTACTCTTTTTCCAACACTTTACTACACGGATTTCTCCTGCCTACCCTCCCAATGACTCTCATCCTCACCACCTTTCTCGCTTTTTACGTCTTCTTTGCAAAGGGAAAGCGGTGTGGGAGGCATTTTATTGTCTCTAAGCCTTCCCCTGTCTGGGGAAGAGACTTAGGAATGGCATTCCAAAATCATAATTTTGGAAATGTTGTCGTGGCTGCTACATAGCTCCCAGTTGGCACAGTAATGACTTAAATCAGTTCCTCAGCCTGTCTCGCTGCCGTATTACAGACTCCAAGAAGGGGTGAGAGTATAAATTGCAGAGTGCTAGACTGACCTCCTACGTAAGAAAGAAAAGAGAAGAGATCGAGGCTTCACATCATCTTGATGGTATTGCAGAGGATGAACAAAGGAAAAACACGAGGAGCAGAAGGGAGCTTTCTGAGTAGAAATAAACCCCAGATTTTTACCTGGGGGAAGGGAGACAGAAATGAACAAGAGAAAATAAAGAGCAGCAACACCAACGAAGAAAAAAACCTGCAGAAGGGGCTTCTGGAGTGGGAATGGAAGCAGAGAGCTTGTAGAGGATGTGC
>NW_010391231.1:37958-44228 GCF_000710305.1 Buceros rhinoceros silvestris | reverse complement strand
CCTGCTCAGTGTGTCAGCCTCCACCAGTCATGCTCTGGAGCCCAGAGGGTTAAGTGCTTATCATGGACAGCAGCCCACCTGCTGAAAACCAAGCCAGAAGCTTTATCCTTCCTACTGCAAAAGCTGGGGCAGCACCAGCAGATGCCCTGCAACTCCTGCACTTGTAGTCAGGCAAGGACATCAGCCGGAATTGCCACGTCTATACCTGGAGCCTTGCAGCCTCACTGTGTGCACCCCACAGCTACTCCACTGCTTTATGGCACAGCTTTCATGGACAGTATTTCACAGATTGTTCCATGGACGAGTTTGTGACTTGCCTGATGGAAAATTTTGCCTAGATTTGTCCGATGGGAGGTTTTACTACTTGAATTATTTGATTTTCAGTAAAGGCTGTTTTTTGACAAAGATGTTAAATTTTCATGAATTTATATGTTATCTCATAAACACCATAAAATGCCATTCTGACAAATCTACTAAACATTACAAAATGCCCTTTCAGTAAAATCACTGGAATCTTGCCAGGCTGCATAATAAAGTTGCATTTCATCATGGTTAGCACCTAGGTGTAAAGAAGGAATGCAAATCCACCCTTACCTTTGAGCCATGATTTATTGCAGTTCGCTGACCTTAATGTTTTCAAAGAACTTGTGCTTTACCTTTCTACCTGAACCAGTGAGGCTCAGGGCCAGGTTTAGCTATGGGACAAAAAATAGAGTAGATTCACATTTCACAGGAACAGATACTGCTCAGTAGCCTTCCAAATATGTATTTCATATGCATTCCATATTAACTCTTGAAAGAATGGAGCAGCTCTTACAGAAGTCCCCAGGAAAAAGATTTATGAGCTGGAGAAGCTGATGGGCAGATATTTTTCTTAGAATATAAAAAAACCATGACCCTTGCTGTCAAACTGTTGTTGGAATGAGAAGAGCTACATTTCTCTGTGTGTGTGTGTGTGTGTGTGTGTGTGTGCGCGTGTGTGTGTGCATGTGTGTCCATGTGTGTGACCCCATACTAGGTAGTTACCAGCTGGTAGTAGCTGGGGGAGGTGAGCTTTCAGTGTAATGTTGTAATGACAGCTGTGGCCACAAGCAGGGAAGGAATAAACCCTCGGGGATATATGTCGGGAATTACAGAGCACCTGTTTCACAAGAGCTGCTACAGCCTTGTCACTGGAGCGACAATGAGGAGAAAGCTGGATGAGTGGACATGGTGTTCTTGGAGCACTGACAGGGGCAAGGGTTGTGAGCAAAGAATAAGGTGTGAAAAAAAAAAATCCTGGCACACAACTCCTAAACCAAAATTATGGCTGCAGGGCATTAAAATACTTTCTCCCATCCCAACATGAAGTGCTTCATAAATTAAGGCAAATCCTTCTTAGAGAGGACCCACTTACTTGATTTAGCTAAAATAAGGGCAAAAATGTTAGATACACGGACCCCCCGATTCAGTGCCACTGGGCTCCACGTGCAAACAAACTCAAATGCAAGAAACACGTGCCAGGAATAAACCCACTCTGGGCTACACTCTGTCCCCCTGTCTGCTCTCATCTCTACTCCCCAGCACCAGAAGCCAAATTCAGAGCGACTGCCTAGGGCTGCAGTACACGATCCCAAGTGAGGGAAACTGCCTTGCTGCTGTGCCTGACCCAGAGCAAGCTGGCAGTGCCACGCTATGGGGGAACCTGCTGAAGGAGTGCTGTGCCACAGGGGAAGCTGCCTGGAGCTTCTGCCAAATGGCTTCAGGAGGAAGATCCTCTCTGTCACGCCTTTCCTTAGATACGCTGCCTATACACAAACCTTCCCTGAGACTCCGTTTATGCGCTCCTTTCCTTGTTCCTTTGTCTCTCTGCTGTGGACTCACCCATGCTTACCTCAGTTTCTGCTGCTTGATCTGAGTAAGGTGTTCTGTTTTCCCAGTTCACTATCATCCTGTTCTCCTTTTTGTCTCAGAAGCGGAGAAAGGTGATGGAGGGTTGGGAAAATGAGGAGAGAGGAGCATTGCCAGATAAACAAGGCACTGGGAGCACAGTCCAAAGGGGCACCGGTAGTGCTTGAGTCAGCACTACCATGTTTCCCCATTTAGTTTATGTATGAACCTTATGGCCTTATTCTTAAGCTGGAGCATCTTCACCAACTTCCAGAGCTTCTTAGAGAAACAGAAAACGAACTGTTACTCTGGCACCACTACAGAGGGTGGATCCTAAGGAGGCTGAAAGATGCCCTAGTAATTTCTCTGTTAGATATAGTCACTTGTCAGGGTTCCATCTCTCCCTGCAGATGCTCTGCCCACCACATACCTGGTTAAGAGAGGTTTGGCAGTGGCACCCCAGAGCCGTTAGTAACACCAGGCTGTTTGTTCCAAGGAAGTGTTATTTCCATTTTCTTCAATTTATCTGATGAATTTGGTGTGGCAAGTGAACGGTAGGAACTTCCCCCTGAGCTTTCTGAACTGTGCTTTCCCCTTATGAGACCAGTGAGTACTCCCTAACTTGTGTCTTCTCTAAGTATTATCTTCTTGGTGTTAGCCTCCTTCCACAAATATGTGCAGAACGGTCGTGGAAATAATTTGAAGTCATCATCTTTTTCTCTGACAGATGAACTGCCAAGTGTGAAATGCCTCTCCACGGGTGGTGTTTATTAAGAACCTTCTGGAAACGACATGGATCTTCCAGTGGGCTCTAGGTTGGCAGCTGATAACGGAACATAAACGGGAACTCCTGCTTGCAGTGCAAAAGATAAACAGCGGGAAACAACAAAGTACATCTCTGTCCCACGAATGAAGTGATATTCTTCAGCATTCTTTTCTGCTTTCTCCAATTTCATAGAATGTATTTAATTACCTTCCATTATAAATGAGACCTAAATTAGACAAATGTGCTCAGAAATCTTCCCTTCATTGCACAGCTATATTAACTTTATGGTATCACAAATGTCAGAAAAAAATGTTTATATCCTTTTCTTTATTGACTAAAATTTGTGGTTGCAAATCCATGGAATTCAATTAGATTACACCAGATAGCAATTTTACCCTGTTTGTCTAAGTTCCGAGGTGAAAAGATTTCCTAGCAGCTCTAATTCCCTTATTTCCAGAGTTAGTTATCAAATTCACTGAAATGATATTCTGCTTTCAGTCGTGAGAGCTATTACCAAAAGTAGAGGCAGAGGAGAATCAGATCCTACATGGAAGGTTTTCCTCTCCGTGTTAGGTATTCACAGTGTCATCTGAGAATGCAACATGATGAAAACGCACAGCTTTTGCCTGACCTCCATCTGACCTAGATTCTCTCTTAGGCTGGGTCTCTGTGTGTGCTTCTTCCCATTTCATATTCAATAGGCCGGGCCATTTATCCATTGTTTTGAGATTCGCAGCCCATCTGACGCCTCACAGTATAGCAGAAGCACTGAGATTGATCTTAATTTCATCTGCAAAGTGTGACTCTTCTCTGACAGCCTTTTGCACTCGTTCACAGCTTCAGCTGGAGGCGTTTGCTGGGTGGCCAGTGGGTAATGTTGTTGTCCAGTGCTTCAGACTGAGCTGCGTAAGCTCTAGGGAAGGGCTTCACTGCAATGTCGAGCAGACCAACGGTACAAGTGCTGATTTTGAAAATATCTTTGATTAATAAGCTCTATGCAGCAAAGGAGAGTCAAATCATTTCACCAAATCCTCTAAACTGGGGGCCTCCCCGGGTCCTTTGGGATGAGAGGTGCTACAGCAATTGACTGCGTGGGTATGGTGCAGTACCATGTGGGAAGGCGTTATTTAGAATGAAAATGCAGGTTTGCTTAACTTTCACTGGTAAAGTCATGCCTATTCTGAAGCTTTTACGGGGAATCTGGGGAGGTGGTGAGTAATGCTGACTCTAGTTGTCTGTAATTTCCTCTCTCCAAATGAAATGGACACAAGATATATGATTATATCAATGTAAGTCTGCAGTACCACAACCAATAAGTGAAAACACTCTCTGCTACTGTAAATCTGCCGATGTTTCAATGAATTCAGTGGATTTACTTCAGATTTACTGCCTCTAGGACCAGAATCTGTCCTAATTGTTATTCACTGACTAGTAGGTCAAAAGTCCTCTTTATCTGTGGGAGCCTACATTTATAGACGGAGCTATGTTACTAAGCCAGCTATAGAGGCATTAACACTGCATCGCTCGTATAACTGTGTGAGATGAGCGTCATCGAGCCAGAGTGCTCCAAAACACCAGTCCCTGAAGATGTCATTATAATATACTGCATTCCTTGGCCAATTATGTCTCTTCTGACCTGGATCTCACAGGTCCACAAAACCACTTCTGAGTTCAGCTTGGATCTGCTTTCCCCCGCAGCCAGGCCTCTACCGAGCAAAGTTCCCTGAGCTCATTTCAATGAATACGCAGTGGACATGTCAGTGAATTTCCTTCCGAGCCCTCAGAGATCTCTTTTGCTCTGGCATCTGTAGTCTCCATCGGTTTTACTTGTCTAGCCTGGAACATGTGTGTACCCGTCTTTTCACCTGTTCGTTCACAAATGGCGAGTAATGGCTGAAAAATGAACAAAATTCCAGGAGAAACATTACATATGCTGTTTATCTGTTTCCTATTTACAAGCCCCATATTTAATCATGATTGAGCTCTTTCTCCAGAAGGAGTTTCAGGGAAGACTGAGTCAAAACTGAACTAAGCCTCAGAAAATTGTGCAGCACTAAATGCTTTGTTTATTCCTTTACATATAACACTGCCATAAAGATATAGTACTGACACCAAGGACGAGTAAAATGAGAAACTAACACGGAAAGATTGTGTCAGTCAAGCTCTGCAGTGACCTCCAACACTCTTATGGACTCCAGACCAGACCCAGAAAAGCATCTCCTTCATTAGTTTCTAGGTATTTGTCATTTTCTGCTACTTGTATTATCCTCAAGTTCTTTTCAAGAAAAATGGAGGAGAAAAAGGAGAATGAAGGAATAGGAAGGCGTAAGTGTCCGCATAAACAGTCTCTTTCAGTGTCTTCAAACCTCTTCCTAGAATAGCCAGTCTTTTCAGGCTTTTGTCCCAGGTTGCATATTTTCTGCGCTTCCTTGTGCCCGAATGCGCAAGGAAAATGTTTCACATAAGAAAGGAGTTTCTCAAAATGAGCAAGAGAAGCCCCAGGAGATGGTTTAATTCAAATACCAAAAAATATAAGTGTCCCCTAAAAGCGCGAAACAATCTTCGGAAATTTCTGAACACTCTCAGTTGCCTTCTCACCAGGTGCCCTGGACTGTGATAGACTCTCTCTTCCATGTACACTTTTGCCTTCCATCTGAAGAGGAAACCTACAGGAGACGTCACCTGCCTGAAAAACTCTCAGATCACTAACCAGGTGGATCTGTGCATTTTCATCCTGGAATAGCTTGCTGCTTTGCTGCTTTTTTTCTTCTTGCTCATAGAGTGATGCCAAAAATGTCATTCTTTATGAAAGCTAGGAGCAACGACAGTGTCGGTGTGTGATGTGCAGGGACTGTGACAGGGAGAGAGGCCGTGGCTACAGGTCTAATGTCACTAATAATACATGAGGCAGCATAATGGCATGTCTTTGGAATGGCAGCACTTCAGGGATTCTGGACAGGGTTAATTACACCAATTGGCCCAATATATACTTATGTTTCACTTTTTTTGGATATATTAGATAATTTCAAACATTTAACCTTGAAAGGACAGAGCTGCTGTAGCTGTTCTGACATGGTTCTGCTTAATAAATTGAAAGTAGGGTAGGTCAACTTGGAGTCTCAGGCTCTCTCTGAGTCTCGTGGGGATGCCGTGTTTATTGCCGCAGGAACTTCTCCAGCTAAGGCACAGACTGAAGGAGATCAGTAAGGGCTCTGCTACTGTCAGTTTTAAGCTATTCTGGTTCTTGATTCCATAATACCTTAAGCTCTCATCCTCTCAGACACTGATGAGTTCATTGGGAGTACTGATTTTGAGCACTGTGCCCGAGATATACAGCACCCTGCATTTTCATGTAACAACCAGACGTTTGGGGGTAGGACGGCTGTGAAAGAGAAGAAATTCCAGTATGGCCCTGCTAGCCAGACCCACTTCCTACCCATCACACAGGGACAGCTGCTGGAGGGAACATAAAGATGGTAAAACAGTGTCTTTTGTCTCCTTTTTTTGAAGGGGAACTCCAAGATCCCAAGCATTCAGTCATTGTCTAAGCACTGTACAAATATTAGTTACTACTTTTTATTCTATGCTATTCTGACAAAGCAAACAAGCAATTCATATGCTGAAAGCTCTTTCCC
>NW_010391231.1:23840-37862 GCF_000710305.1 Buceros rhinoceros silvestris | reverse complement strand
TCCCTATCTGGTTATATTAAAGTTTGGACCAAGGTAATCTGATGCTCTTTAAATAAGCGGGGAAATATGGATGTCACACTCATGATTGATTTGACATGTGAAATTCATGATGGTATTTATGTCAGTGGGATTATATTAAAATATTTGGATTGTTTTTATGCTATATCAGGTCTCACACACTGCAAGACTGACACACAATGGACAAGGAGTCCAGCAGGTTGCTGTGGGTTCTTTCGCTGCAATGGCAGTGGGACTCTTGCAGAATACTGAACGACTCCGTTCCAGAGCAGTGTTAGCGCTTGCCTTTTTACCGCTTTTCCCCTCTCCTGTACTCTTTCATCCATCCAGTATTTCTAGCTCACTGTACACACCACCAGTAGTGCTCAGCCCTGACCTCAAGCTCCTCCTTGAGAGCTTCCTGGCATTTTTCCTGGAGCACTACAGGAATCTGTCTGAGTGAAAAATGCCTATTGCATAGCGCTGAAAAGGCAGAGGACAGCGTTCAACCTTCTCGCTACATCAAACTCAGCTCCGCCAGGCACCATTCTGCTTGAGTTCTTCATTTTGTCCAGGAAGAACCAAGCCCCAGCAATTGAATTCTGTTGAAATCCATTTCATGCCCTCAAAGGTTGCTCTAACATTTAGCGTCTGAGCAGGAACTCCCCGATTTACATGGGGAAGGCACCGGGCAGCATCCAGCTTAGAGCTCTGCTTGGCGCACAGCAAGTAAACATCGGTTTATTTAGCTTTCAGTAGCCTTGGAGCTGGGTGCTTATCTCCAGGTGCAGCTCCCTTTGCAGAGCACTAGCCTTGGAGAAGGCTCTCAACAAACCAGGAGGTTCTTGGCTGTGAGGCTCCTCCTGGCTTTATATCTCTGTTCTGTGCTCGGAGATGTTAGGGGAGGAATAACAATGGCTTTGATGACATTTGCTGGGGACCCCTCGACGGCTGAGGCGGCAAGCTGGGGAGCTGGTGCTCCCGGTGGACTGACCTGTGTTTCTCTGGGTAAATCTGTGGGAATGTAAAGGCCAAATGTAGTAAAAGAAGAGTGTGGGGGCATCTATTTTTGTACCTGATACAGGCCACAGGTGCAAAACACAGGTTTTGCTCTTTGTTGGAGCATTGCTTTGTGGTCACAGGTGTCATTGCCCATCCCTTCACGTGACTGCTGCACTGGTTAGCAGAGCACTCCCTCGATCGCCTCTAGCAGGTGAAAACAGCACCTAAATTAAATTAAATTAAATTTCACACACCCTGTGTTCAGCGCGATGGCTGCCTCCTCTGGGGCAGAGCGACTGTCACAGGCTGATACTGCTGGATGAAACCCCTTTACGGTGCTAAATCTTGGAGCACCTCAGGCTTGCTTCCTTCAAGCTTAATTTGACCGTGTGTCAGTGCCAGATGCAGCTTAGCTTTTAGTGTGAGTCTTTGTCAGAGAGGGCTCCAGCGCTAGGAACTCACCCCACTGCCCCTTCCCTGCTAAATCTGTCTAAACCACATTTGCTCACAGTGTGCCTTGAAACAAAACGATTGTAACCACATATTTATTCCTTTCTGACATTTCAGTTGCTCTGCCTCTCAGGAACACGGCGCGTTTTGTTTGAATTGTAAGATGATTTTGACACCGTGTTTGTATTGTGTTCTGAGATGCTCCTATTGTTGTTCTGCAGTGCCCCAAGTGTCCCGACTGCAAAGCACTCTAAGTACAACTGGATTATTTCTTTGCTTAGGTAAACACCAGAAAACAGGTTTACCGGTATTGCCAAATGCATCGGAGCGAGCCCTGAATGTACGTGTAAACATACCTGCCAGAGTTCACATAAATAATCAGCAGGTACCTGCACACCCACATGTGCGACACAAAATCGTATTCATGCGCTCGAACCTCCAGCAGTCGTCAAGGAAACATGCTTTTTGGATCACCTCAGATTTCTCCGCCTTTGAGGATTTGAGGTTAAGTCTGAAAGCAAATCTGAGCTCGTGCATTACATCCCCTGATGTCTGTGAAAGAAAGCTTCTCTTGCTTTTGTGCAGCTGCCTAAAACCAAAAAAAATATTTCTCATTTCTGGCTTGCGTAGCCTGTACCCACAACATCAGGCACGTGGAAAACCTTGTTAAAACGAAGTGAATTTTCTGTTCTGGTGAGAGAAAGTCTGGGGAGAAACGCTCATTAGCTTCTGGCAGCAATAATTCAGAAAGCAAACCACATTGTGTCGTGAGGCACCTTGGGCGCTCTCTTGTTTACTTTGTTCCTCCCGAATATCCACCCCTGTGAGGCAGGAAAACCAAGTAACAGCCAATTCGCAGAGGGCTGTGCATGCGGCTGCCCACAGAAAGGCTCTGAAAGTGCTTTCCTGCCGGGTCGGAGGAAAAGGCAGGCTTGCGAAGGAAATACAAGACTCTGGTGGCTGCTCGTGTAATTGCGGTTATGCTGGGATGGAAAAGGGAGGATGCCTGATGCCTTTGCCTTTCCATGAGCAGGTGATGGTAGAAGCTTGTTAGCTTCTAGGTGGGGGAGTGGAAGGGGCTTAAGTGAGAAAGATTTTAATGCAACTTCATTACTTTACTCCTGGCCTATGGCTTTTCGGACAGATGTTTTACTTCAGGTATACAGCATTTGACCTATTCTCTCAGAAATCCTCGAATTGTTTCTATCTCCTATATTTTGACCAGGAACGCGAGCATTGAGCTCAGGTGATCAATGGCAAAAGGAGCACAGTTTATCTTAGGTTGATAGGCCTTGCTCTTTTTTTTTTTTTTTTTTGCCTTATCTTGATTATTGGTATGTATGGCTCTGCAGCAATTCAATAGGAATTAAAGGTACGTTCCAAGGAGATCAGTGTTGTCCTTTACTAAATTTTCTTGGACCCTGGGAAACAGGAAAGGAGACAATCCTCTGCTGTTCCCTTGTTCCTTATTTCTGGTGTAAAAGGCCAGCCTGACTGAGCAGAGACCATGGCAGTTTTGCAACAGTACAGCTCTGGTTGCTGACATTTACACCGCAGTATCATCTAAAGTTGGTTTGCGAGGGCCCAGATGATGTGATAAAGTGACAGAAGCGGCACTGCTGGTCTGTCTGTCCTAGCCCTGTCACTGCTGCCGCTATTGGTAGAATTGCAGAAGTGGCTGCAGCGAACAATGTTTTTAATAAAATAAATATCAGTGAAGCTCTGTGAATATATTGGTCTGTATGGACTCCTGCTTGTGAAAGACAGGTTTTGTTCAGATTTGCAGACTACATGGAAGCAACAATGTACTTCCTCTAGTTCTAGTTCTAATTAATGTAGCTTCCTCTGATTAGGAGACGCTCACAAGCTTCTTCTGCTTAAAAGCTAAGTTTGTCATTAGCTGCCTTGGCAAGGCAAATTTTAATGACATTTCAGGCTATCAACTCTTAAAACACGAATGTACTTATTGATCACTTCTCTAAAGAACCAAGGAAACAGCCACACTGCCTCAGAAGTCCATTCAGCCCAGCAGTCCGTCTTGAGAGTGGCAGTGGCGGATGCCTCAGCTTAAATGTGAGAACAGAACATTTATGGATTGCCTGGTTCACCTCCCCATCGTCTGACAGCATTTGAAAAGCTTCCCATGTGCTAATCTAGGGTTTATTTCTAAGACCGAACCTTCCAGCAAAAGTTTCAGGCGAAGGAAGTTTTTCAGGGATGTGTAAAGGTGTGACAGCAAGAGAAAAGACGAGAATTGCCTTGTTCCTGTCAGGCAGCGTAGGAAGGCTGCCTGCTGTTGCCCTGTAAAATGCCTGTCCTTGGCCCCTTCTTTTCCTCTGCCTCAGTAAATCAGCTTTTCCAAGCCTCTAGACCCAGGAGATTTCCAGCCCCATCTGTATGGGTGGTTGATCTCCTTAGCTGGTGGGATATCCGTTTACCTCCTACCTATCAGAAGAAAACGTGCAGAAAGACCTAAGGGTCTTTCTGCCTAGAGGCAGCAACCCAAATCCAATCGAAATGATAATTTTCTTTCATAATTTATTACTTTTGTGCATTTTTGGCTCTGTTATCCTCACTAGAAGAATCTCTGGAACCACACCTCTCTTTGGTTTTTAACGGCACCTATGTCCATGGCATACAGACCCTCTCTCCAAACACCCTTTTGTAGCTTAACACCTGTAGACTGGAGCTGAGGATTCATCAGCAAATAGGGAGTAGAGCTAAAAATGACCCCAAGGAAGATCTGAACCAAAGCTTTCTGATCACAGTGCTTTAATGAGCTAACAGACAGCTCAGCACTCTGGGCCCTTGCACCCTCACCCTGCGCGAGCTGCTTTCCTGGACCAAGAGTCTTACATTAGCAGAAATTTGGGAGATTGTAATCTCCTGTCTCTCTTGCAAACTTTGTTTTTGAAAGAGACATTTGGCAATGTAGCAACAGTACAGCGTAAAATAAAAAAAAAAGAAAAAGAGAAAAAAAAAATCCTCTCAGAATCCAGAGAGGAATATCTCCCGCCATTTCCCTTTTGTGTCTTCTGCTGAGGTATTTGAAAAGAGCAGGAGATCAGTAGCCTTGTGACTGCTACAGATTAACAGGCTCTGAGGTACCGAATGCGGATTGCTGCTGCTGGGAGGACAATGGCTATTGAAATTCACATTTATACAGACATTTCCATGGAGTCACCGCAAGAGCAGGGTGTGCAGGCGGCTATAGACCGTAAATGCTGAGGCCATGCAAAACAAGGCAAGGAGCAAAAACCCTGTCACTGGGAAGCAGCAGGGCACAGTTCCTGCTGTGTAGGAGACTCTCCGACTTCAGATTATGGATCTTTCTCAGAGACAAAGATACACTAAAGCTTGGAAAATTCCTGCCAGAGGGTCTCTACAGGGGAGGGAACATGAGTCCCTGACCTGCGATGCTGTGACAAACTGCTCTGAGATGTCTGCTGTCCTGCCAGGCTCTCTCAGACAGGTCACAGGCACTGACAGACGGTAAACCAAGGAAGTTCTGAAGGATGAAGGTACAGCCGAGGTTTTGGGTTCTTTCGCAGCCTTTGTTTTTAATTAGGGCTTGTTTTGCAGAGCTCGTTGAACAGGGATGGGGCTTCATGCAAGAGGTGCTTGTGCTTTGGCTTGTCACCATCACAGATACGTGTGCGGTTGTCCTTGATGCATGGGCTACAACATGCTGTGTCATCATTTTTACAGAATCATAGAATGGCTTGGGTTGGAGGGAACCTTAAAGACAGTGTAGTTCCAACCCCCGTGCCACAGGCAGGGACATCTACTAGATCAGGTTGCTCAAACCCCATCCAACCTGGTGCTGAACACTTGGAGGATGGGGCATCCGCAGCCTCTCTGGGCAACTTGTTGCAGTGTGTCGTCACCTTCAGAGTGAAGAACTTTTTCCTTACGTCTAATCTAAATCTACCTTCCTTCAGTTTAAAGCCATTCGGCCATGATGGGGGGGTCCTATCACTACCTACCCTTGTAAAAAGCCTCTCTCCAGCTTTCTCATAAGCCCCCTTTCGGTACTGGAAGGCTCCCTGGAGTCTTCTCTTCTCCAGGCTGAATAACCCCGACTCTCTCAGCCTGTCCTCTTAGGAGAGGTGCTCCAGCCCCCTGATTATCTTCATGGTCCTTCTCTGGACCTGCCAGGGTAGATCCATGTCTTTCTTTTGCTGGGGTCCCCAGAGCTGAACACAGTACTGCCGGTGGGGTCTCATGAGAGCAGAGCAGAGGAGGCAAATCATTTCCCTCGACCTGCTAGTCATGCTTATTTTGATGCAATTGGCTTTCTGTGCTGCAAGTGCAAATTGCTGACTCATCTTCAGTTTTCCATCCACCAATAGCCCAAGTCCTTCTCCACGCGGCTGCTCTCAATTCACTCCTCGCCCACCCTGTATTTGTACTTGGGATTGCCCTGATCCAGCTGGCCTTGTTGAACTTCATGAGGTTTGCGTGGGCCCATCTCTCAAGCCTGTCGGAAGTCCCTTTGTACGTCATCCCTTCCCTCCAGCATGTCAACTGCACCACATAGCTTGGTGTCATCAGCAAACCTGCTAAGTGTGCACTCAATCTCCCTGTCCCTGTCGCTGCCAAAGATGTTAAACAGCACCAGTCCCAATACTGACTGCTGGGAACGCCACTCATCACTGGTCATCAAGCCGTGGACCACAGCTCCAAGGTGTGTATCTGAAAGCACAGGCAGGGTTTGCTCAAGGCTGGTTACAGCAAGAACAACTGTTTTCTTTGCTTTAGCGCTGGAATACAAGAGGTTCATAATCAGCTATATCGGGGGTGCACCAGGACAATGACACTGTTAATTCTCATCCACAGTTTGTGATGCAAATTGTGAAACTTTCACAATCTCTTGAGTTGTAAGGTCAGTAGTACTGTTCCCATACTATGGCTGGGGAAAGGGAGGTGCTAAGAAGGAAAGTGCTTTTTCCAGTGTCACTTAGAAGACCGAGGACAAATTCGGGAAAATAAAACAGATATCCTTTCTCAAGTTTCCTGGTCTAATCCCTACACATGCAGTTTCCCAATAAAGACTGGAGTCAGTTCTTTTTGCTTGTCCTCGTAGTGCGCAACATCTATACCCACAGCCTCTGAACACCTTCCAAGCATTGGCGGTGTAACCCTTCCAGCACCCCTGTGAAGGAAATACTCGAGTACCTCTTTTACACCTAAGGAATAGCAATGTAGGGGCATGTCTCATGCCTTCGGTTTGAAGAAATCCAAGATTATATAGGAAGCTGAACTGCCAACAAGTAATGGATGCATAAGTTACAGAAGAAAGCACTGTAATAACCTGGGGTTTTTATATTTAGTTGCAGAAAACGTAATACTTCCTCTGTCAGGGGAGAAGGGGCAAACTCTCAAACAAACTTTCGTGTTAGCACCTCTCTGGGGAGTAGAATTTACACGTAGTTGTTAGATCTCAGTTGCATCCAGGCATTTCCCTCCAGCTGCTGCTGTTACTCAGCAGAAAGGCGGGATGTTGATTTTCATCTCTTAGGTGCTTTTGATTAACTGATCTCCAAGGAAATGAGGAATTAAACCCCATATCTGCAGGCTTCCAAGGATATGTCCTGGACACATCTGTTCCTCCCCCCTCACTCATGTCTTGCAGCTTTCTGTTCTCTAAGTGCAAGGAGGTTTAAGAGCAAAGGCAAATAATTCCAGCTTGTGTGATGGTTTTGTGTTATGCCGTCGGAATAATGTCTTGTATACATTACCGGGTGCTGTAATAGTAGGGGCAGTAGGTCGTGACTGAGCAGCATTGCCGGAGATGTGTGGGGATGGCGCTGGAATACCGATGTGACCCGGAGGTCACAAGTGAGGAAGCTGGCAGATTTTGGTGTGTGACAGATTTTGATACAACATACCTTTGTCAGAGAGGTATGTCCTTACTCCATCGGAGCCATCAACCCTCAGGGCAAGTTTGTTGCATCAGGGGAGCCAGTTTCTTCTAGAACTGCTGAAATCCAATATCAAACAATTAAAGGTTAAAAATAGCTCCACAGCTGTATCTATTTCTCTGAGTAAATGTTTACTTTCTTTATTTCTGTGTTAGTGGCACTGGCTAAGTCAGCACTTAGATACAGCAGAACTGAATGAGTTATTGCTTTAGCCTCCAGGGTCACACAGAGCACATCAACATGATGCAAGAAGCACTTAACTTATTTTTACTGGAGGGAGAATGTGGAGATGATCCCCTGGTCGACAAATGGAAGGAACCAGTCCTGTAACAGTTAAGGCCACCAGGCTGTCTTGTTAAGGTCAGTTCTAGTGTGTTGTGTTGAACATAATTGTTCCACTGCTTATAATTTCAGTATAGTTGATTCTGGGTACAAAGTGAGGCAATCTTCTTCCTGGGGGTAAGAGAAACACGTGCCTTTGCAGAGCATGAGACACATTCTCTCTTAGACAGGCCAGCTTTATTTCTTCCTGATGAGGCACTGACTCACAAGGGAATAAGCTGAAAACAGTGTTTTCAAGAGGGAAAAATAGAAAGAAGGAAGTTTTTCTACTGCTCTCAGGGGTGTTGTGCTTGGATGGTGGCCTGATGCTAAGTGGCCCCATGGGAACGATTCCCAAAAGGATCTTAGTTCTGTGTCTGAGGATTTCATTCCCTTTAGACTTCTTTCATCTCTTCATTCACATCCTAATGCTGAGATTGACCCTGTAAGCTATTAGTTGCCCTCAGCTACCATTCTTACTGTTTTAAAAGCAAGGCTGATAGGAACACGTAAAAAAACCCTTCAGACCTGGCAAATTTTGTCATTAGGTAACTGCAAAATACTCTTCTTCTCCCCCCCCCCCCCCCCCCGCCTTTTTTTTGTAAAGTGAATGGGATTGGATTCTTTGTTGCCTTGCGCTTTACCCTGAAATGTATGCTTGTGCCAGAAACTTAAAACATGCAGCCAAATCTGAAGAGTAGCATTTCGTATGTTCTTTGTTCAGGCATGAATGCCTGTGCAAGGTGCAAAGCAAGACTAGCTCAGGCACTACAATAGTCCCAATGACAGAATGTTACTAGCAAATGCTAAAACGTGGTAGCACATTTCCTTAGTTCTTCTGGCTCTTGTCTGAAAACAGGATCACGGAGACTGAACACAATCCCCACTCTACAAAAGTGGCATAAATTTAGAAATCTGCCAGGTATAAAACACCACTTCTCAAGGTCTTGTTCACTTGCAACCTACAAATAAAATTTAATTTTTCAAAATCTGAGCCCATATAGCAATTATAACACACCCAGTTTGTACCCTCAACAATTTTCAGGTGTCCTGCGATCACCTATAACTACAACACGGAATGGATGGCGGAAGATTCTGTACGCACTCACACTTAAAACACCTGCTACCTCTGATCCATTTCATTCCTGAAGTAGAATTAAAGGATTTTTTATTATATAGCGGTCCTACACATTTGTGGATTTTTTTTTCAAAGTGGTTTATGTGCCTGCAAAACATTCTGAGATGGCAGTGCCGACCACAGCGTGCCCTCCCTTAAGGGTTATTTTCAAAGCGAGTGCTCAATAGCAGAGTACGGACTCGGGCTCCCGTTATTAAGAAAAGAGAGATTCTTGGGGGATGAGAGGAGGTAGTAGTTGTGGAAGAACCCCTGAAGAGAGTATGTGGTGGATCACCAGTTGTCGTGAATAGTCAGGACGGACAACGCGCCAACGGCTTGTGTGCACACCAAGCCTTTATTGAAGTACAAGGGCGTAGTTTCTCTCTTATCACAGAGATTTATAGTTTCCAGTGGGGTGTTTTGCTTTATGTGCTTTTCTTGGATTGGTTCCAAGTTCAGTGTCCTGCCCAGAGATGAGCGGCTCTCCAGTCACCCACTGACCCAGCCTCTCTGTCTCCTCCTAAACAACACGCCTCCTGCTGCTGACTGACAGCAGGATAACTGGGCTGCTTCCCGGACCGGCCGGGGGGTCATGCCCACAAGAGTATATATCCTGCTTCTGCAAATGAGGTTATTTCCCCCTGCTGTCCTCAAAAGGATGTGCACATACTGTCTGCCAGTCCAAATTTGGAGATCTTGATGGCACAACTTCTTGAATTGCTTGGTCTTGTGTTGGTCTTAGGAAAATAGTGTGATCTATGTGATTACAGCATGTAGGAAGAAGGGCCTCACCTGAAAAAAGACATGGCTGGTGCTAAGAGCTCCCAGTGCTTGTTTTTGGGTGAACCCCGGCCAGCCGTGTTTACCCTAGGCAGTGCTGGACATGACTATTAGGTAGACACTGGTTGCTAGCTCTCCTTTCAGCTACTCACAGTAGAGACAGACAGAGACCTGTTCTGTGTGAAGGAGAAATACGGGGAGTTATACACTGCTCCTTCTTAAAAAACAAAAGATTTATAACTGAGTTTGTCCACAACAGCAAAGCCTGAATTTGACATTTTCTTCTTAGGTTCCTGACAAGAAAGAGCCCCCATCTTCATCTCTAAGATACTGTGTTAAGTTCAGGGCCACTCCTCCACCCAGTCCAGGAGACAAGTTCTAACTTGGCACTGAGAAATGGAGAGACTGGAGTGAGGCAGCTTGAAGACCAATCTCAGGACACAGAGAAATTCTTTCAGCAAAAATTGCTGGGTTGGGATCCTGTGATTTTTATAAAAATGTGGTGTTGAATTGCAGCTAAACGCATGAATAAGTGGTGATGGGATTCACGGAGAGCATCAGTATCTACCACAGGAGCTTGCTGTGCTTGGCTGTGTCTGTAGCCTCCCTGGAGATCAGCTGGCATTTAATTTTGATCACTGCAGAAAAGGGAGGCTGTTCTTGCAATAGTGACTGACTTAACTGATGTGTGTGAAAATGTTATTAAAATGGGAAAATGTGTCTCCAGATGTATTTTGCTTTGCCATTTAAAAATCCCACGTAAAAGATGCACAAAGGACTTGGAGTGGGGGAACTATCAGACGTGATAATAAGCTATTAATATGAACTAGTCAACTCAGCAGGATTAAGGCTCAGTCATGTCTCATTTAGGAGTGTAGTATTAAGCTGTCCTTCAGATATGACAAGGTTTATGTTTTCCCTGAGTTGTTTCCAAAGGTGGAGGGAAATCTCAATTAATTTAAATTTTTGCCTGTTGTCAGTCCTGCCTCCACAGGTTCGGGAGTCCAGCCTGATGCCGTAGCCTGCAGCAGCAGTAGTGGATGGTTTATCATTCATAAGGAAACAGTGAGTACCAAAAAGAGGTGCTGAACATGGGAAGGATTGTCTGAGGAAGGAGCGCTAAGAGAAGTGGGGAACATGCTATCCCATTCTGTGGGGAATCATAAATGTTGCCATAGAAAGGAATTTGAAATGGTAGATTGTTTTATCCTGAGGAAAGCAGAAGTTTCCTTTTTTTCTAATCATAGTTACACAGGGAGGAGAAAAACTCAGCATCCCTCTAGCATCTGCCTCTGTGCAGAGCAGCTATCAAACTGAATGTCTTTCTCAAAAATGTGGTTCCTACCCCTTCTTTTGCTGTGTCATCCCTTGGCTTGGCAGATCCTGTTATTGCAAGCTCTTTTTTTCATTATGCCTCACATTAGATACTTCAGGATTTTAGTACTTTGTTTTTACATCCCATCTAAGCAGCTGAATCGGGGAGCTCACCTGTAATGTAGTTAATGTGTATGACATGACTGAGTCTTCACCGTGTCACAGCTGGATCCACTGACTTACTCAGCTTGGCGCAATACAGCCGTGTTGTTGTATCTAGGTACAATTGACACCCGCCTTTTTCAACTCTGCTGTATATGTGTAGGTGCAAGAAGCTGTTTTGTCCTCCTTAGAGGTCACTTAACAAAATCCGACATCAGCAGAGCTGTAGCCACTTGCCTCAATATTCACATCGTTGCCATTATCCTGAATATTGCAACATTTAGAGATTTACTGCATTAGTGGGATGGGATCTGATGATCCTGCTCTTGTACAAAGAAACGTAGCGTCTAAACTCAAGATGCCCCCAGTCATTAACACTGGAGAAAAATCAACCTTTTAAGGGATTCCTCTAATGAGCTTGCCATCACCATTTGTGGTTTCAAATTCGCTGGGACTGCCCTTGCCTAGGATGCCTCTTCAGCTTATCCAAAACATCTCCCTGAAATGTCTCCCGTGTTAACAGATGTCAGCTCAGACTGCTGCTCTCCCCACAAGTGTATCCTTCGCTTTCATTTCTCTAGTCCTTCGCTGTGAACCTGTTTGTGAACCTGCCCTCCTTACGGGACTTGGTCGTTGTTGTTGTCCCTGTCATGTTCTCCTGAGGGGAGCGGGAAGCCAGGGTTCCCAGGAGCACGTGTGCACACAGAAGTTTTGTAAAACAAAGATCTTACTAGCTTACAGTTTACTGGGAATTTTAGCTGGCGTATGAACTTTTTCCAGTGAATTTTGAATTTGTAATAGAATCTGCCTGTGAAACACAGTATTAGCAGTTAATGAAGGACAGCAGTTAGGGATAGAGAAGCCTATTAACTCATCTAGAAATCTAGACAGGTGCTGAATTTTTGCAACAAACAGCTTGTGAGTAAACTATAGATCATTTGAATTAATTAACAGGTTTTGAGATACAATTTCAAATGATGAATTAATTTCAGGAAAAAATCTCTAATCAGAGAACAGACACTTTGTAAAAAAGTGAATAGACTGCACAATAAACTTCATTCAAGAAGTTATTTATATTAAATAATTTGCTCAACTCCACTGAGGTTTAGCAGTTCCCCCTTTTGATTCTAGCCCCCTGCACTCACAGACAACACACACACGTGCACACACACGCTCTCGCTCACTCTGGACTTCAGCTCTTGCAACATCTTGTCATTAGTCATCATCGTTAGTGCCACAGCTTTTGCTGTTCCAGTTCCTCCGTTCCCACCTTTCCTCGCTTTGCTTGTGTATCAGGGTGATCCCTCCCTGTCTTGTAGAATTAATTTTAAACACGGAGACTTACATGCTTCAGTCTTTAGATGGCACCAAAACTGAACGCACTGATTACAGAAGCCGTATGATTTCTATATTTTCCAGGCACAGACAGGCCTGTTTTTTAGAGCTCGTGATTTCTGATTTCGCAAGGTTTTCTGTGAGTTCTACGTAATATGCTCTCTGTCACACTAGATCCTCTGTTGGTTAAAGGGCACCATCTAAATCGGAACAGTTGCACCAGCAGCTTTGAAGTGTTCCTTATGTTGGTAAAAACTGTACCGGATTAAACTGCAAGAGTTTGACAACAAAACATGGTCAGACTCTTGGAATATAAAATTAAATGGTGAGCTTGTCTGGTGTTGGTAGGGGTCCTTTCAATTCCTTCCCGTTCAAGTGTATGAAACAGTCAGATATTTTATTTTCATCTCAGGGCGTTGTTATCTTTAAGGGGTTTGTGTAGCAGCTTCAACCCGGCTAGGTGGTATTGACTGAAACAAAGCAAAGCATGCAATTGCATTTCTAAAGAACCAGTGCAAAACGATATGAAATTAAAACAGATGCAGACATTAAGTGCTCCCTGAGGGCGATAACTTAATGGTCAGAGATGTGCAAGAAACAAAACTAAGAGTTATTTACCACATAAATCTTTATGGACAGACATCTGGCAACTGGAGCTGTGGTGGAGAAAGGTCGAAGTTGTTGCTTTCTTTCAGTGCTAATGCTGGGGTGGTCATAGTCCACCCAAACTCACTCCTCCCTGGTCCTCAACACTTCCCCTGTCCCAGCGCCTCACTGCTTATTTCTTTAACAGCAGTTGTTAAAGCAGAGTCAGAAGACCAGGGTCCTGGAAAGCTGAATGACTTTAAGAAAAACTCTTCAGGTTCATTTTTCTTGAATTGAAATTTAATTACATACATTATATTTATTGATTTGTATTTCAGTTTCAAGCAGAGCACTTTTGTGGCTGATGAGCAAGTGACCTAGAAGATTTGAATTTGAACAAATGTGAACCTTGCTGCTAAATACTGATACCTTAGGCTTGCTGAGTGCTAGAATTATCTTGAACAAAGGAAAACTCCAGTGCATGCAAGCATATTGTACTGCCTATTCACTCTGGATCAACTAATTTTTCAGCTGGCTCAAAAGAATGAACCATATTCATTTTTTTTATAATACTCTAAATACACCTTTAGGAACAACCATCACGTAGAACAGAGGCAAGCCAACCGGTCTGCTCTAGTACTGGCCTGACCCAACAGCTGAGACTTGATTTCATTAGAGAAGCAGCAAGCTCCTCTATTATCTCAGGCATTACAAATTTGACATAGAACCCACAGGCGTAGTGCAACTTGTTGGAAACATCTCCGCTTTCCCCAGACATTCGAAAGTCTGCTGTAGCTTATGCCTCTCTCCTTTCCTTCCACAGGAAGGCTCCAAGGGACCACCACTGTCCCAAGAACCAGCAAAATGGTGTCAAGGTTTATGAAGTGAGGGACGCACCCAGGAGTTATGGGGCGCCTCTGACCTCTTTAGGAACACTCAAATTAGCATTGCTAGGTGGTAATCTGCCTTCTAGAAAGAGGTGTTTCTGGAAGGGTCCAGTCCCTCTCTGGTGCCTGACTGCTCACACAAGCACTC
>NW_010391231.1:15396-23801 GCF_000710305.1 Buceros rhinoceros silvestris | reverse complement strand
TTCTGGAGTGGTCCATGTCCTCTCGGGTGCCTGACTGCTCACACAAGCCCTCGCTCTTTCCCGTGAGAACTCTTCCAGCAGCGGCTCAGCACTCGGGCCGTTGTTTTAAAGCATCAGCCTTGGTACTGAAGCTGGCATATCCTGGTTTGTTGTGCTCTGACGTGGATTGCTCACTGCTGCTCGCTTCTGTCTGTGTGTCCAGTCTGACTGCCCCCTTGGCTGTGCTGTGGCCCTGGACCACTCAGTAAAGTCCTGAAACGATAATGGGGGAGATGACAGGGCATCTGCTGAGGCTGTGTTAGCTAGCCAAGGAACTGTGTTTAACACTACGAGCCTAACAAAAACATTGGTAGCCTGACGGGGGATAAAGGAGTCCCTAAATCCTCTCGGTTTTGAAGCGCAGTGTGGCCAGTCCCCTGATGAGGGATGTTCTTGGAAGTGCTGGACTCACAAGAGTGGATCATTAAAGCGAATTGTCTTACAGGCTCTTTTCTCTCCACGCTACTCCCCAAGTAGCTGTACAGGCTCACTTATGCTTCCCTAGGAAGTAGCATCCTTGGTGTGTTTTGTGGTGGAACAAAAGCTTGAAACACAAATTGACCAGCTCTTCTTGCAGGCCTTAGAGTTTTCTTTGGCAGATGCTGAGCCCCAAGCCCTGCTTTTCATATTTTGCCTTAAAAGGATGTCTCGAGACAGGAATGAGCCATAAGGCCCTTTATTAGGTTGCTGTATTAGCCCACAAAGTGAGCAGTTAAGCACTGGAACAAGTCTCCAGAGAGGCCGTGGCATCACCATTCTTGGAGATTCTCAAAAATTCTGGAGAAGGCCCTCAGCAACCTGATCTACTTTTCAAACCGACTTCTGAGCTTGTACTTGAATTGAACGAACTCCTGAAATTCCTACTAGCCTGAATTATTCTAGGTATTACTTCTCCTCCATTTTGATTGTTTTGACTCATCAGTTCATTTAATTTCTTCTCTGTCTGGCCTCCCTTAAAAAAAGGTACCCCCTTAAATAGTGTATTTTCTGTTCTGAAAAAATATAGGATCCGCAGGAAAACACAGATGACCCAAGTGGAAATTTTAGTGGTACCATTACATCAGAGGAAGGCTTTAATTAGTAGGCCTGAGGTAAAGATAATCAATTGTGCCTGTATCTGTTACAGACACAGGAGAGGGATGCTAAACCATCCTTTGTTAAAGTGAAAGGTGTCTTCTTTAACCTTGCATACGTCTCTATTTCAACATTTCACTTCCCTTCTTGAGGAGCTCAGCAGGGCGACAACTGCGAGGGGAAGAAAGAAAATAATGATTTAGAGGCGTAGAACTTGAGGAATTCAGAAACTATCACACCTAAAAGGCGGGTTTTTAAACTTTTCCCTTGCTGGTGGATTCTTTCTCAGGAACCGCACGGATTTGCCTTGGCCTGTAAGGAAGAACCACATTCCTCGTGGATTCAGCCAGGAAAAAAGGCACTTGTGCCTTGCTCTTAGAGGAAAGTTGGGGCACAGGAGCCAGGAGGCAGGACCGCAGATATACTTCTCATGGGAAAGATGACTCCTCTCCAGCAATGCAATACGGTCGTGGGGACTGCACAATATGACTCTGGATCTGCGTTGCCTCAGAGAAAGCTCCCACCACAGAAATGATAGTGCCGTGGAGTAGGGCTTCACCTGTCCCCGCTGTCACCAGCCTGTCTGGGAATAGCCTGTTCTCTTTGCAATAGGCATGAAAAGGAGACTTTGACCAGGCCAAGTGCTCCCATCTTCACAGATGCTCTTTGCAGGGGGAAGCAGCCTTAAGAAATACCCGTATCTGGTTTAGGAAATAAAAACTGGGACCAATAGGGAAAAAATAATTAGGGACAACATGGTAGGATTCCCACCTTACACTATCTTGGATTATCAGGTATTTATGATTCTCTGTTTTCTAAATACTCCTCGCGGTTTGATCTCTTGGAGAACAGGAGGAGCCTCAAAGACACATAAAAAATGGCAACACGATAAGGAGAAAATGAAAGAGAAAGGCAATGACTGTAAGAGATAAGGGATCTGATAAGTGTCTAAGGGACTTAGGAGATCAAATCCCTGGTAAATTTAAGTCACTTGAGGTGCTTCTGATTATTTACCCAATTTACCAGGAAAAAACAAGTTATGAAAAGCTTAGCACTGGTTATGCTGGCCGCAAGCCAAGCCCTACTCACAAGGTCTTTCGCTAGCCTCTGTATATCCTAAACAGGGTGAGGGATGCCCAGGGAATTTCTCCTCCAGCACATCCTTTCTTAGAAGCCAGAGAGCAGCTAACGTGCAAAAGTGCCTGGAAGGATTTGCTAGTCACTGGTTTTGGGTAACAGCATGTAAACCATACAGTCTGCAGCAGAAAGGTTGTCTGCTTGTTTTTCAGTTCTCTGATTGTAATCCTGTTTCCCCTGTAGTATGGCCTCTCCTTATCTGTTTGTTTAGCTATCGTTTGTATGGAGATCATCAGATCCAAGTACATTTGACATACGGAGATAACAGTCAGGAAAGGAAACAACAGATGGCAGACAATTCATATCCATCAAGATCTGTCATGAAACCCTTTTTAGAAATAGAAAAAGAGGGATAGAAAAAGACAGCAGGTTTGAATTTAAAATAAGCGTACTACTCTAAGAAGCAGGAAGGCCTAGGGCTTGCTTTGCTAAATTAGACCGCTGGTTCACCAAAGACAGCACCTGTTGGTACCCAGTACTTCAACGGTGGGTTAAAACCCTGTGCGGTGCATTGGCCAATTACTTTTTGATCGTCAGGACCAATTAATGACTAGTCTCAAAGCCTTGAATGAAGCCACCTGCATTGAGTCTCTAGCCTATTGAATCGCTGCCTGGGGGTACTTCTGGGCTAATCCTGTTCAGCCCAGGGTTATAGGGAGGAGGGAGAAAGGGAGCACGGTACCGTACTGGTGCTAAATGTTGAGCGTACCTTGAGACCCCATGTGCAATGCATGGCCCTGCTGTCCTCGCGTATCTTGCTTGCCGTGTAGCAACATCATAATAATCGATCGAACAGAGGAGATGGTCAAAGTTCTTCCAAGGAGGGCGCTGACATTGCCTGTTGGAAAGGTGGTCAGGACTGAATTCAAGGTGAATTCAAATAATCCATGAGAGCGCTTTGGATAGGTAGCCCTGGGTTTCAGGAGTGCCCTAGGATTCAGGCTGCTCCCGGAACTGACCACCTCAGGGGAGGTGTTGACGTACCCCAGAAACGTGGCATTTTGTCTCTTTAATTAAAGGAAGCTGGTCCTTCGGTTTGGCTGAATTGAACATTTGGCTGGAGAGGAGTATTTTGAGGGGCTGTATCTAGTTCAGACTTGGATGTATTTGGATATATTGGAAAGTTTTAAAGGAATAAGGATGCTTTCCAGCATAGAAAAATACTCTATGTCACTAACACGTGTAACTTATTAGTGATGAATGGAATGCCTTCTGTCATCTACAACCATTTTCCCTAGGGATAACCTGGCCTTTTACGAAAGAAAGCAGCCTTTTACTTTTAGTTGGCTTCTTTTTTATTACCCTGTGGAAGAGCCTTGCAGGACTAAGAGGTTGTTTTAAGGATGAGGAATCCTCTGTGAGGGAGTGTTTACATCGCCCAGCCTAACAGAGTTCTCACAGGCTTGGGCATGGTGTCCCTGAGGTGCCAAGATGAAGGAGCAGCCTTTCTCATGAAGCAGGAGGAGGAAGGAACAGCTCCTTCTCATGAAAACAAACGCTGAAAAACAGAGGAGAAATATTCACTGTGTGGAGATATACTTTCAGGGAGGATCCTCTCCCAATCTTTTTTCCTGATGTTCTTTCACATAACTTCCAGTGTGGCTGAACCCCTTCCTTATTCACCAATTTCCTTCCCATCTGTTATTTCCTCTGCTCCAGGAATAGAGCAGCTGAGCTGTAATTATGGGGTTTGCTGGTACTACATCCCTGGAAGTAAAAAGAGCAAATCTTGTGGAGAAAGGAACAAACACTCTCTGAGATGGATAAGGACTGTTTGATGATCCAGGGCATCTTGCTGGGAATGGAATCAGTCAGGCTCACCTGTAAATTAAATGTGCTGAGCTGAGCAGGGTTACATGAGAGAGGAGCTTGTCCAGTTGTACCTCCCCACTCTGGGCAAGCAGGAAGGACGAAACCTTCATCTGGTCTAATAGGCCATCAAAGCCCGGTCCTGCCCAGAGCCTTGCCACAGTGTCAGAATAAGGAGGTGGTTGCTGAGCATAGCAATACTTTACAGCTGCCAGCTTGGAGGGTTTACAATGCAAAATGGCATTTCAATGTTTAAGAATAGCAAGTAATTTGATGGTTGTAATAGAAAAGCTTCCAATCCTTCAGCAATGTGTTCCAGAGCTGCGTAACGCTGCTGATAAAATTGCCTTTGGATTCCTTGTCTAATATCACAGCTTTTCTCTCGCTCAGCAAAACACAATAGCTTGCACTAAGCCTCCCTGGGAGGGTGGCTAACAGCACATTTACTAGACACTTCAAACATTTGATCATATTTCTCCTGAGTGTATTTAATATCTGTTAATGTCAGCAGCCACAGCCTGATCGAAACACCTGCATTGCTGGGAAAAATGTTTAATATAAAAGATGACACGGGTAAGCAATCACTTACTGATGTCTTTTGGAAATGGATATGTGACTACCTAGGTTCCCCCCACCCCCCTTCTTCTGCCTCCCCCCTCTGCAGCCTTGCTCTGTTACCACCCTGTTGCTGTGTGCTTCTCTGAATGCATTAGAGTGGTTATTCTGAGCATGTGGGAGATGCCAGGAATAGTTTCAGGTTTCCTGCCTCATCAAACCAAATTCAATCTGTAAAAAATTAATACACCCAGAAGGAACAGTTAAAAGCATCTCCAATCAATTAATGTTAAAATGGGAGCTAGGAGGCTGATTTGTTAAAGGAAACCCAATCCAGCTCAGAGCTCAAGAGGCTACTGAGACAAGAGTAGAGTCAATAAGTCAAGCCGTGGTGTTTCAAAGAAGGGTGGCAGATAAGGTATAGGTTGAAGCTATGAATGCATCACTCTCAGCTGCTCATTGCTTCAGGCTCGGGGACCCCAAAAACATATGCTGTTTTGGGCAGGCCAGGAAGTGTCAGCAGAGCAAGCCTTCTTCCCAGACCTCCCACAAAGCAGCAGATGGCACAAGCCTAGCTGTTTGCACTGGCCAGTCACATCTTCTGTGTTTTCTCCCAGCAGCGGCTGGAGTGAAAAATGAAGGATGCAGCCAACAGCCTTGAGGGATCTGCATCCTTACCACAGCCCCATGCCTACGTGCTGCTCATCCAGCAGTTCAGAAGACAAGCTGGTACTCCATCCTTCTGAGCTGGCCTTTAAAAATCAGAAGTCAAAAAGAGGTAGAAGAGGGTTTGGGGAGGTTTTCTGTGATATCTGAACCCTGTTGACATTCAACATTATCTTCACAATCGTAAGTCAGGCCTCAATTTTATTTGTGATGGAAACCGAGTATCTCATATCATCTCTTGACTTCAGGGCCTGGAGCGTCAAGTTGCAGTTTGAAAGGCATGTAGATAAGTTTCAAGAACTAGCAACAAAGATCCTCATGACGAAATTAAATGGTCATTTCAGTAATTTACACACAGGAGTTCCAGCGGCAAGTCTTGACTATCTCTTGTCTGGAATGCCAGTCATCATAAAGGTGAATTCTATTTTTTTCCCCTCAAATGCTGTCTAATTGTTTCCAAAGTGTAGAAAACTTTCAAGTCACGTCTGAATCTACGTTTGAATTAAACCGTTTCAAGCATGCTACTTGGTGTCTTAAAAATGAATAAATAAAAAATTAAGTACACAGCCAACTGAAGCCTGTGGTCACTATTTTGCCTCTGATTAATGGAGGTCACACTTTTCCTCCTTCCAGCTATTAAGTATTTAGATCCATTTATACTTTAATCCCTCGTCTTTTTCCTGGTCTTTTGTTGCTGTGTCATATTCTCACAGTCAGACAGCATCAAGATAAGTGGTGGAAAAATGGGGAGAGGGAGTTAAGGCAGTAATCTAGCTTTAAAATCAAAAATTAGCCTGAGGTTATTGCTTGAATCTAAAGAGCTTTCTGAAGGCAGGGGGAAAAAAAAAAAAAAGAGCATCAGGAGAAACTGAGGCAATAGGAGCAAACATTAGTATTTCTCTGGGTGGTGTACTTGAATGTAGTCCTTGTGAGAAAGGATTAATGAAGCCACATTTCCCTGAGTGATGACTGGGACAGCGTTAAAATGAAGGAGGTTTGCTGAAGGCTGTGATAGGGTTGCTAGGATGCACGTAAGAGAGTAGTTCAGGTGGTGCTGGTGTTATGCTCCGTAGTGGGCTGCTGTGTTCAGGGAGGACTTCACACGGCCTTGGAATCAGAGAGGCTCACAGCTGCTGACACGGGAAGGGTTCAGGCTGTGCTTTCCGCCTTCCCCTGTATCCCTGTGTCCAGGTAGAGGAGCACTGTAAACAATAAATACGTTCACAAATCTTTGCCTGTGAGATTTAGAGTGTGATCTGGTCTTGATGTTTTCTGAAAACTGCACTTCCTTTGGAGAGGGGAAGGAAATTTTGTAGACTCTAGCAACAAATCTGCTCACAATGAGAAAGCATGTCTGCCTGTTAATTGTCTATCACTTTTCCTATTCTTTATCTTGGACAGTAACAGCAATCTTCCCCAGGAAGGCTGAGGAATTAGAGGAAACTGGCTGAAGAGAGCTCAGGTAAAGCCAGTTGAGATGTTCTTATACTCACTGAAAGAAGTTTACACAAAGAAGAAATACAACTATTGGCCTCCTCTGTCAATAAACGGCACGTTGACTCTATAATGCCCTAGTTTACACGTCTAGTGAAAGCTAAAATCAACTTCCCTGTGAAATTTTGGAAATAAAATACTGATTTAAGCAGACTCTTGGGACCCCATGTGTTCTGTGCCACAACAGGTATAAACCGGCTTTCGCTGAAGGAGAGCATCAGTGTCTCATTTACCCAGGTCATGGCAAAAGGGATGATGTTCCTGCAGTCAGGTGTAGGAGGCTGCATGGTCCAGCCGTGCCCTGCACTAAGATACAATAACACACAGTGTGGAGCAGCTTTAATTTTAATACAAAATAAATATTTCCATACCTACAAAATTCCTCTAATACACTTATCTGGGAGAACACAAAGATTAAAGAAATCCTGCTAATTCCTTTATCTTTCAGATACAGGGCTGAAAACAAAGACATCCAAACCCTGAGCCATTTAGAAGAGGAAGAAATCAAAATCTCTGCCAAAGGTTTGACTGCAGGGTTTACTCATGGCTTCAGGTAAGCTGCTTTCCCTGGATTGTTTAGCATTTCAGAGGCCCTCGGTGTTCCTCAAGGAGAGCTGTGGATTACAGACATAAAACCTTGCCGAGCTTGCAGCCAGGGCAGAGCACAGGGAGTACAAACAAGCTAATCCAGGGTGTCTTCCCTGCCTCTGACCCTGGCCAGCACTACGTACTTCAGAGAAAGAGGTAAGAACGTCACAACAGGCTGATGCAGGATAATCAATCCTTCCAACCTTGTTCTCAAGCCCCATTAGATCTCACCCTGATCTCTAAATAGTTAGAGGTTGGATTAAGCCTTGAAGAGTGGCATTTAATATACTCTAAAAGTTGCTGTTATGGTTAACCCTCAGGACTCCAGAAACTAATGTTTTCCATAGACAAATGTATTTTCACTTTGAGTCATCCTGTGTCCTTGGTTTACTGTAGCAATGAATACCTAGGGTTAAATACTTGTTTGCAAAAAGTATTAAATATTTATTTTTATCTGTGGTGATTTCCTTGTGATTTTTTTTTTTTTTGCACTGCATGCCTCTTTTCCTGACACTGTGAAGTAAGGAGACTACTCTGAAGTAAGTGAATACACTCAGAAGATTACACATTCGTTCATCACATTATTGTACAAAAGGTCTCAGCGGATGAATTCTTTCAGCAGCTTAGGCATTGGCTTGGCAGCCTATTTCCAGACCCACTCAACAACAGAGACAGGCTTTGCACCTCTCCCAACACAAACCCTAATCTGCCCCTTAGTCCAAATTGCTGACCTTGGCTGGCTTTTGTTCTAACTTTCCCAGCCATGGCTAGGATGACCTATTTTTGCAGACCATCTCTCCCTTGGCAGCTCCTTTCCTGCCCTACTCCAACTGGAGCAGTATTTCTCTCCCCCGACACTAACCCTAACCCTTGCCCTTGCCGTTTTTGTAAGCACAGCCTTACCCAAGACCCTCAGGCACCCTGGAGGTAGGAGAGCTGCCAATGCAGAATGCATTTGCAGCCTCCCTGTTTCCATTGGCATCTCTTTTTCTCCCCACTCCACCTGTAGCTCTGTTTTCGTTGTAATTTTTAACCCTAATCCT